>NW_015112796.1:205900-228677 GCF_001443285.1 Poecilia latipinna | reverse complement strand
CCCCGTTTGAAAAAAAAACAAAAAAACTGAAAAAGGGGAATTTTTTTTTTTTTTTTTTTTAGTCTGCCACGCCCATAAAGGAAATGCTAACAATACTGTTTATCAATCTCATAGCAAAGTGACAAATAAACATGATATTTATCAGCAGTCAAGAAGCTGCAGGGAAAACATTTCCATAAAATATACGATTAGCCTCAACTTGATCCACCTGCTGTTTACTGACATCCAAAATTTGTTCATATCGTTGCAACCGCAAACGCTCCGATATTTTTCTACATCCGTGCTGGATGTGTGAGCAGAGATCAGATCGGATCTGTTCGGTCTGCGGTGTTACGTTGCCCCTTTACTCTTTGACCTTAGCAGCCTGAGTGAGGCAATGCAACATAAACAGAGACGATCATGTGGCTGTCATAGTAAATCTGGCTCCAGCACTCTGTCACAAGGAAACAGAGCTGTGTTTATCTCATGTAAAACTTGATTACTGTATTTAGGTCAGTGCTTGCTGAATAGAACTAAGACAATCTGAGATAAACCCAGCAAAGCAAAAGGTTTGAGAAATGCTGTGTGCTCAAACAATAAATTAATCTGGGGGGGTGGGTGCAGATTTTAATAAGAAACATGTATCAGTAAAGCTGCAGAATGACAACAGCAACAAGCTGAGTTTATGGAGCAATAGCCCCATAGGGAGAAAAAGCTTGTAGCGCCTATGCCACACACTTATTTAGGCACCTTGACACTATGTAGGGAATACATCCAAGAAGCTTTTCTCTAAATATACAATTCAGTCTGAGCTGATATACAAGATGACAGAAGTGCAAATACACAGCAAAGTCAACTTCTTGTTTTCCAAACACCCACCTTCTTTCCAAGAGTTAGGAGATCCCTTTCTTTTGAAGTTCAACTCTGGAGCAGCAAAGCCCGTTTTATCTCCTAACCAGGATTTAGTTCTGCCAGAACACGCCACAGAAAAGCACTGTGGCTCATTCAGCAAGCGTTTGCATGCTTTAGCTCAGAGTGGGGGTAAAGAACTAACTGACCCTCTAGAAGCAGGGCAAGGTCACAGCAGAGAGAAACCGGATCTGTTCTGCCATCTGCTGGCTGGAATCACACGGTGAACATCAGCTGGGACGTCTGACAAGACAAGACAAGAAGAGATGGAGGTATTATTCACAGAGACGAACATTAATGCAGAAACATGGTGGTGGCAGCATAGTATCATGTTGTGGTGAGGAAAAGGGAAGCGTGTTTGAAATGGTTTGAAATTACAGAAAGCTACCTGTACGGCAGTGACTGCGTGTCACAGCAATCAAAGTCCCACAAGCACAAATACTGCTCTAGAGAAACGTACCCATTTATAACGCGCTTCTAAAGGACACCAGATAAGACGGATAGTTTTGGAGAGTTTAAACATCATTAATTCGAATTTATTGTGACAACAATACATCAAAATTTCTATCACGATAAGAAGTTTATCGCAATAAAAAATACTGCAAAAGCTCACCCCTAATGCACACTTAACAATTTTAAGAAAATCATAGCATCTGGAATCTTCTATTTACTATAAATGGTGTAAAGCATGTGCCCGTTTCTTACTTTGCAAAAATGGGAAAGACAAGTAAGACATACGTCTTGAGCTGCAAATGTTAGAAAAAGAAAATACCTACCCGTCTTAAAAATAACCCTGAAGCTCACAGAAAGACCAGAGCCAGAAAATGAAACAATTAAAAGTGTATTTATTTTCTGAGTTTTATTAATCTGTTTTAGAGTTGCCAAAAAAACAAACAAACAAACAAAAAAAAACAGAGGGTGCTCCAATTCTAAATTAATGCACTGAAAAAGAAAAAAAAAAGTCAACGGTATAACACATACTGTATATGACTAACGTTGTTGGACAATGTTAGAACTGTTTCACTATGGATTTAGAGAAAATAATTTATCTAAAAATAGACTTTATTTATATTCTTTAAACTTCACAAATATTGCAGAACGACAAATAGAGAACACATCTTTTTATCATTGTTTTTATTCTCGTTTATTGATCGTCTCCTGTACTGATAGTGCAGGCAGGTTTGTCTTGTGATGCGTGAAGATGTATGGTGCACAATCTGTTAGTGGTGCCATCGCTCTATTGCTTTATCTCCCAGTCGTTTGCTAAACTCCAGCATCGCTTGGTGCAGCAGCGTGTTGATGCTCATCAGCTGCAGGTTCCTGTTCTTCAGCTCTTTCAACCCCGAACCCATAAGCGACAGCAGTTTGTCGTCACTCTTCTTGATGCCTTTAATCACAGAGTTATCTTGTCTAAATCCTTTCTGTATCTCTTTGATAAGGGCCTCTGTTCTGCTGCTGAACTCCTGGACCTCCTGCTGGTACCTCTCTTTCTCCTGCCTGCTGGTGCTGATGTCCTCCATCATCTGTCTGGTGGAGAGTTGCAGCCTGCTGTTCTCTTTTTTGATCTGCCCCAGCATCAGAGTCAGCCCGTACATGTTCACCTCAATTTCTCTCAGGACTGAGCTCTGTTTGTTCAGCATGTCGCTGTGAGACTTGTGCAGCTCCTCCAGCTCGGCCTTCATCTCATCTCTGGGCGCCAGCAGCTTTCTGGTGTGCTCCGCCATGTCATGGATGGACTGCTCCAACTCGGACTTCCTCCGAGTCAGCGCGTCTTTCTGCTCGCGAATCTCGTCGATCCTCAATTTCTCAACTCTCCACTTTCTCTCCACCTCCTTCAGCGTCTTCATTAGCTCCTCCAGCTCCCTCTCCTTCTCCTCGATGCTCCTACTGATCTCCTGCATCTCCGCAATGATCTGATCCACCTCCTGCTGGCGGAGGCTCTGGGTCTCTCTGTTCTCCTTCTCCAGTAGAGCCATCTGATGGAGCATCAAGTCAAAATCTTCGCTGTCAGGATACTGCTCAAGCAGCGCAGCCCGCTCCTGCAGCAGCGCCTCATACCTCTTCCTGTTGTTGTGTATACCGGACGCCATTTTCTCCTCATAATTCTGCTGCCTTCTCTTCTTAGTCTCCAGGATCCTGTCGAGTCGCTTGATTTTCTCTTCTAACTGCTTGATTTTGAAATTCACCTCATTCAGATCGGCAAGCAGCTCTTTCTTTCTGGACTCAGCAATGCGTCTGTTGATCTGCTCGTCCTCCAGGAGCTCTTGGATTATCTTCTCCATCTCCATGATATCCTTGTTGTGCTTGACGATGGAGGCAATGCGCTCCTCTAGCTGCAGCCGGGAGCGCTCCAGCTCTGTGGAGACCCACTCATGGTCGGCCCGGACCTCATCCTCCAGTCCAAGCTGATGCTTGCACACTTTAGAATAGTAGGCCAGCGATTCTTTGAGGAGCACCTGGGCAGCCAGAGCCTTCTCTAGTCCGTCTTCCACTCCAATGGTTTCCTCTTGCAGACTTTTGAGGGTGAGGTTGAAGGTTTCCTCTTGCATTTCGCTGTGCTTCTTCTGCTTCTCTATCTGTTGGTTCAGCTCTTTGTTCTGCAGCATTTCTTCCTGTAGTTGTTGCTCACAACTAAAGTGGGACATCTTCAAACTTTGCAAATTGTCCTGCACTTCAGTCGTCTGCCGAAAGAGCTGTTTTATTTTGCTTTCCATTTCCCTTTTATTCTCTTTAAGCTCCTTTAATTCCAATCCAATCTTCTCAACCACCTCCTTCTGCTGCTTAACCTGTCCCATCCTGTTGGCCATCTTTTTGTCCAGGTCCTCATTTTCCTCAGAGAACCTCTCCCTTTCCAAAGCCACGCTTTGCTGGAAGGACAATTTCTGCTGCTCAACATCAACGATGGAGTTTCTCAACTGCTCTGTCTGCTCCAGCGTCTCGTCCAGATGCTGCTGCCTGCTGTATCTGAGGCTGACCAGAACATTCAGAGAGACGATCAGCTCCTTGTGTTCAGCACTCACTCGATCTCTCTCTCCCTGAAGCAATTTGTGTTTTTCTAACAGCTCCTGCAGCTTATTCTCTTTCTCCCGTAGGATCTGAAAGGATAGACTGAGCTCTCTGCGGAGCTGCTCTATCTCCTCGACGTTAACAGCCCGGGCTGCTGCTTTGTCTCTCAGGATTTCATCCCTCAAACGATTAGTCATGTTTATAATCTTGTATCTAAGCTTGCAGTTTTCTATTGTCTCCACTTCCAAGAGCTCACGGACAGCTCGCCTTGTGGCCTCTAACTCGGCTACAGCTTCTGCAATGGCCGTGAGGTGGACGCATCCTTCATCTGAGAACGGGAGTTCGTCCTCTCTAAGCTCTCTCTCCAGGTCCTTCAGACGCTCCAGTGCCGCCACGACGGCGGGAAACTCTGGAACCAGGCAGGAGGCCATTTCCCTCCAACTCCTTCGCTTTTTACACCAACTTTGCGGCGCTAAAATTAGCCGTTATGAACCTAACCGCTTTCGAACGCTGTAACCACGGCAACGGAGCTCCATACGGGAAGCCGCTGAGACCAGAAAAGACCAGTAACCGCAAACCCCGAAATAAAGCGACTGCATCCAAAGGACAACGAAGCTTCCACAAAATACGCTACATTGACATAAGGATAGAGATTCAAAATCGATACATAGCGTGTTTGAAATGTAAGAGAAGCTCCTGCGACTATAGAAAAGAATGCAAAACGCTCGGTTTAGCGGCTTACCTGACGCTGAGGTTGACCTACAAAATGTATGTGTCAGCTTAAAATCAAACAGCAAGTGTCAGCACAGTAAACCTGGGTTGCCAGGTTTGAGTTTTATACCTACATTAGTCATGTTGAATCTCCGCTTTTGTACATGCATGAGCAATAAAATATGGTTTTCATAAGGAAAGAAGAAAGACGTTGCATCACTTCAAAGTTATAAACTCATATTTTACATTGTTTCAGAAAATGATTAAGTTTTATGTATGGAATCGCAGTCAAGTCAAATTATCTGGATTATATGATAAACCTGAAGTAAGCCTACTTACCTTTTCAAATTCAAAAATACTTTATAGATTCCAAAGGAAAACTAAATGTCATTGTAACTCATTAATTCAGATTCTTCAAAAGAGTTATTGTAGATGATGATGGCTGTTGGCAGGAAAGATCTCTTGTAGCAGTCTGTGTTACAGCAAATCTGAAGAAGCCTCTGACTGAAGGTACCGTGTATTCCTAAGACAGTCTGATGAAGAGGATAGTCAGGGTTGTCCAAAATTTGCTTGATTTTATGAAGAATCTTTCTTTGCATCATCTCCAGAGTTACCACAGTCATGCACAGAACAGTACCAACCTGTTTTATCAGGCTGTTGAACGTTTATAGGTCCCTGGCTCTGATGTTGCTGCCCCAACAGATGATGGCAGAAGAGATAATGAGCAAGCACTAGTACTTCATCTTCCTTCCAAAAGTTGATAAAGTCTTTGACATTTATCTGTCTGAAAAGACTTGTAAAGCAATCTCTAAGGCTTTTGGACTGCAGCAAACCACAGGGAGAGGCATTATGCACAAATGGAGTTAATATATAACATTGGTGATTGTTCCCAGAAGTAGGTGGCCTACCGGAATTACTCCAGCAGTGCACGAACAACTCATTTGGGAGGTCATAAAAGAACCAAAACAACATCTGAAGCCCCAAAACACAGTTGCTTAATTATTGATTCAAGGATATAAAAGAAACTGAGACAAAACAGCATCCATGTGATAGTTACCAAAAGACACTTTTGAACAAAAAGAACCCAAACACACATCTCACAGTTGCAAAGATATCTTGAATAAAACACAGGATTGCTTTAAATAAATCAAACCACTTTAACTCATCAGTGTAAAAGATGAAACATGTTGGGAGTTTTATTGCACTCTGAGCTCAATGTTGAAAACACCTTCACTATATGTGGGCAGTTTTGTCAATATAAAGAAGCCCATAACCTGTTTTGCTAGTTCAAGGTGAAGTATGCTAATATTGAGAATATGAGAAAATAGGTAACTTTTTGAGGGTTTTCTTTGTTTGAGGTTTTATGTCTTTAATATTTTAAGTATAAAAAAAATAAAACCAGGTTCTTTTTCTATTCATCTGTGTTTTGCCACACATCCCATTCCCAGAATGAAAATATAATTGGTATATTTCAATGTCATATTTCAAAACAAGAATCAAACACATTCTTGCTTTTATAAGTTATTTTTCAATTTTTGCAATGATTTTTTTTCCATTTCACAGCATTTTAAAACTTTAACGTTTCCATATAGAAAAATTAAGGACTAAAACCGTTGATGTTTCGGTTCTTAAAGCAAACATTAAAGAAATGTGTCGATCAGTCTGAGTTTGTTTACATCTGCACATGTATTTCGTGCTGTTGTGTTGACAAGTGGACCTGGCAACCTGAGTGATCGCATGGTGTTGACGTATGTCGACAAATAAATGCGTAAAAGCACAGAAGTACAGTGGCTAGATCAGCACCCAAACCCTTATGTTGACATTTCATCATCCTTAACAACGGATGTCGGTTACATTATACATTATGTGACGGTTATGTGCTAGTCTGGTTTGAATTTTATACTCACCTACTGAAAGTAGTGGTACTTCTGCAACGGTACTTGTTCTACACGCTGCAGCTCTGGCAGCAGCTCCATGGCTAGTCTGCACAGAAGAACCACAGAAACATGGACCTCATCTCCAAACCCAGGAGCAAATCTGTGGTGTGGACATACTTTGGCCTGAAAGCGGATGAGAAGGGACAGCCTCTGAACACCGGGGAGGTCATCTGCCGTCTCTGCCGGAAAATAGTGCTCGCTAAAGGAGGAAACACCACCAATCTGAGGAGCCATCTATCGCGGCGCCATCGCGCAGATTTCTATGAGCTCACTTCCTTCGCGACTGCTGGTGGTGCTTCGTTTGAATTTCAAGGTACTCTTCGGCCTATTGTTAAGGTTTTCCCTCTTAAAATGCATGGAATATTAACTGTGCATGAAGATTTTGTCGTTAAACTGTAACTGCATACCTAACAGGCCTCCTTTCTGCCAGGTCGTTGTGCAGATGCAGAGTAGTTGTAATAAAGTTTCAAGAACATGAAGTTGGCATTCAGCTCTAGATTAAAGGGCTACTCCACCGCACCTGCTAACGAGACAACCTTGAACCAACCAGTTTTAGTTGAAAAAAAAAAAGAATATGTATAAAAATAAAAACTAGCATACCCAGAATGCTCAAATGGAGTCCTGCTTAAAAACTACATCACCTCAACAACTCAAACCTTGATATGTGTAGATTATACAAATCAGCATCGTTTTTGGTTTGTGAAAGTTATTCTATTTGCAAAAACACAAGGCTGGTGTTAATACATTTGGGGCATCACACCAGCTTTCATTGGGTCATCAAAACTAAAACAAGACACAACTTTAATATACATCTGAGATCTTCACAAAACAGCTGTATTTATAATATGAACTTATACACACAAGTTAAATTTTTATGAATTTAAGCTACTTATGTGGCTAACTGTCTTGAACTCTGAAACCTGTTGGCTGTCCAGTTACTCAGCATTGGACACAGAAGTAGGTAGTACTGTCGTTGCGTTTACATTATTAGTTTTACTGCACCATGTTTTTACTTTTACTTCAGTTGCTGTATTATGAAATGTCCCTACTCTTATTCGGAGTGAAAATTCTGGATGATATATATAATTACACTAAATAAAAAAATACATATATATATATATATATATATATATATATATATATATATAAACAAATGTCAATTTCTTTCAACTAAAAATGAACATACCTAAATATATCCATAGTTTATGAAGTGAGATTTCTTATTTGTATATGTTTTTTTTGTCAACAATTTTCCAATTTTGGAAGTAAAAAAAAGTATATCTTACCTTTTATATGTATTTGTAATATGTTATTTATTTTTGATTCATTTTTCAGTCTTTAAAGTTCCTGAATTTACACATAACTTTGTCTGATGACGTCATTTTATCATTTTGAAATATTAAATCAGATGTGATGATCTGTTACTCAGTACTTAAGTAGACTTTTAGCAAAATGCTTTTTTAACTTTTTTACTTGACTTTTTTATTTTCTTAGGCTACTTTTTACTTTTATTTACCTAAGAAAAAAATATGTTTAGCTATCCTTTAGTATAGTTTTTGTACCCACTTACTGGATTTCATTTAGAACAGTCAGAGTAAAAGGGGCTGCATACACATGCAGACCATGATTTTTTTTTTTAGATTTTTATATATATATTTATAAAAATATAAATACTGTGCAGCGTTTTCCTTCCACTTTATAGCTGTGCACTACTTAGTGTTGGTCTATCATACAAACCCCAAGACGATACACTGAGGTTTAGGATGGATTTTAATATGACAAAATGTTGAAAAGTTCAGGAGAAACTGATAAAGAACCACTCACCAGCTTCAGCAAGCATCGTCACAAAGTATTTGACTTTCATTATGGGGTTGAAAAACACATTTCTCACAAAAACATGTAAATCTGTGAGATACAGAAGCATCTCCTTCCTGAACAGTGTGTTGTCTGGACATCCCAGTTGTTTTAATACATGTTTATTAATGTTTAAAGAAAATGCAATCAGGCATCAGGAAACTGTACCCAATGATGAACCAGACTGGAGGAGGTCCACAGTTCTCTTTCTGATGTATTAGCCATTTTCTTTTGCTTTATCCCTTGCCACATAAGTAAACAATCGGTTTGAGGCGTTCCCTTAAGTAATTCAACAGGTGTGCATCTATTTAACTCAAATGTTGTGAATGAACCTATCAGAAATGTGCAAAGCCACAACACAATCTGGATTTTCCCATATCTTAAACGGCATAGCAACTTAAGTGTCTGAAAACTTTCGAATTTGATGGATGTTGAAAATATTTTCAGCAATTTCTCTCTTTCTGGTATTTAGCACATATAATCCAGACAGGAAAGTAAATTCAGCCTGATTTAATACATGACAGTAAGAAAAGATGGTTGTGTGTTTGTAAAGTGAGCGTAAATATCTGGTTTCAACTGTATAACTATATAATGATTTTACTCAAGTAGACATTTAGCAAAATACTTTTTTTTTTTACGTTTACTTGGGTAATTTCTTAGACTACTTGTTACTTTTATTTATTTATAAAATACTTTGAAGTAATGCTACTCTTACTTTAGTATTTTGTGTGCCCACCTGTCCTACTGGATTTAATTTAGAAATGTCAAAAGTAGGGGTGCTGTGGTGGCACAGCGGTTAAGCACAACCCACATATGGAAGCCTTAGTCCTCAATGCGGCGTCACAGGTTCAATTCCCAACCTGGTAACCTTTGCCACATGTCTCCCCCTTTCTCTCATTACCTACTTTCCTGTCAATTTACCATCAAATAAAGGCCACTAGAGCCAATAAAAAAAGAAGTGTAAAGGGGGCATAATGATTTTTGACTTTTTAAGATCTACTAAATGTTTTATAGTAATTGTCAGAGCACCAAATTCAAGTGCAAGTTATAATTTTCCATTCAACCTCCTTTACATCTAAAAGGTACCGCATCACCTTCTTGGTATATTTTTGAAATATCGTTTTGGGTATTTGTAATTAAATCCTTACTAATTATTATTCATATTAATGTCTGAAATAGCTTTGTTACCTCCCACCCAGTCTATTATTGATAGATGTACCAATCCTGGACAGTCCTGATATCCAGTTTTCAATGAGAACAAATGTGGTGCTGGTTCCTTGATATAGTTCTGAATTGAACCAAAGATTGACAAATTATCCCCATTATTGCTTCAGTATCAGGTATGTGTGATACTGAAGCGCCTTCAGAGGTGCTTCAGTATCACATACCTGCCCTATGAGCAGGTTCTGGCTTTACCTTAGCATGTAGAAGAGTGTGGGGGTTGTTTCTATTTCCTAATGAGGAGGACATGTTGCTAGGAATGTGTGAGGGGCAATTTAAATGGGAAGCAGTGGGGGAAGGGAGGAGAGATCACTGACCACATGAGATAAGAGGAAAATTCAAAACCTGTTGGACTTGTTTCATGAATAAATGCTGTGTTTTAAATGAATTCAGTTCTAACTTTCTAGGGCTTTTTTGTTCCTGTTCTAATTTGTTTTTGGTTGTTGTTTTTTTAGTGCATTTATGCAAGCTGTGTTGGGAGCATTATCTGGCAACCTCTGCTGTCCCTGTGTGTTGCCGTTGGTCGAGTCGTAAAGACGTAAAAACATAGAAATAGAGCAGCTAGACCATGAAGTATTAACTGGATTTTTTGTGTTTTTCGTCACTCCGCCCTGGAGGATTGTTCAGACTGAATCCTGAACAATACACCGATGCGCAGGGTTTCCCCACAGAAACCCGATCCTCTGGATCAGTGTTACTTTGGCACATTAAAAACATCGGCGCAGTTCCCCTGGGGACACTTCTACCACACGGAGCTCTGTCTGCAGCTCTGCAGCCAGCCAGCCGCTCTGCAGAAAAAGGGGGCCGCAAAAACATGGATCTCGTAATCAAGCCGAGAGCAAAGTCATTCGTGTGGCTTTATTTTGGCTATAAAGCTGGGGAAAATGGCCGGCCGTTGAATCCCGACGAGGTCGTTTGCCGTTTATGCCGAAAGATTGTGTGCGCAAAGGGAAACACCACGAATTTAAGGAGTCATCTGAGGCGTCGACATCCAACTGAGTTCAATGAGAGCATTGGTTCCGCGACCGCTGGATCTTCCCTGGAGCCTCAAGGTAATATAACGCTACATTTAGCGCCTCGTTTAGCTGCTGGAAACATCCACCAGCACTTTTTTTTGTTGACATAAGTCGAGCATGAAACATTAGATGCAATCCTGCTCTGTATTTCGATGTGTTGCTGAATGGCCCTAAAGCGTGGTCGTGTTAAAGTTGCAAACAAGTAACACGGATAAAACGTGTCTTTACAGCTGAGAAATGAATTTAGAATATTCATCGTACTTTGAAACATCAAAACTAGCTAATGCAGATGTAGACGAACCCAGAGGTTCTGAACAATTTGCGTGTTAAATTCCTAGAGGATCCCTAACTGATTACGAGGTGGTCGCCGAATGTAGGTATTGGAGTTTGTATTTTGTCCTTATTTCATTTTCTATTCTGACTTGTAACTTATTTTCTTTGTTTGCCAGTAAATTGTACAATGGTGCACCTTGTAAAACATTGTGCTACGCCTGCGCACAGCGTAAATTTACCTAGTTGCTATGGTATTCCCTAAACGGCTGAGCACGTGCAGCAAACTAAAGAAAACACCAACGTTTGGCCAAGCCTGCATTGGTATCATTTTTAAGCAGGGGGCGCGGTGTTCTGCTGCACCATCAACATTTTACACACCACCGCCCTGGAGTGGATTCATACATATGTCGCCATTTTCTCGAAGCATATTAGAATTTATTTATACTACATAGAATTTCCTCTGAAACCGAGAGATTGGAGCTCAGATCTGGAAGTGACATGATAGCCGAAATGAATGCATTCCTGATGCTGCTATCCTTGTATCCCGGAAGTAGGAGTTCTGAGTGACGCTACACCAAGCATGACTTTCCTGTTTCGAAAAGTAGAGAAGACAACGCTGTTTTTTTCCATTTAACTTTTATTTTACAAAGATAAAAATAAAAAAGCTAATTTAATTTAATTTAAACATTTAATTTCCAAGAGTGTCCTGGGCTAGACGGCAACAGAACAAGATACAAACAAGACGGTTTCAGTCTGCAATAAATCATTAATATTGCGATAGACGTATGATTAATATCAATAATCGTATGTCAATAGAAAATACGTCTGATATAATGGTTAATAATTTCACTGAATCCCCATGCAGAACTCCACAGCATTCTGGGGGATGAAGGCAGTGGGAAAGCTGTACAGTAAGGGGAGAAATTGGAGTCCAACTGCTCAAGGAGAAACTGGGGGGAAAACATGGGAGGGTCTTGTCAGCAGTTTGGCAGTATTTCAGGGATTTAAAGCAAAAAGAAAAAAAATCTATAATTATGAATATTCATTGTTGCGATACTATACTGTGATAACGTTTTTCAGCCATATCATCCAGTCGCATTTAGACATACGTGACTCTAGTAAAACAACTCCCATAAAACGTCAACAGCCAGAGTTTTTTTTTTTTCTCTTTGTTCTTCAACAAAAGGCACAGCAAAATAACACTGTGGGAGGAAAGACTGTAACCAGTTGATCTTTTCCGTTGGATGCAACTCTGAAGATATTGAGGCAGCTGAACTATGATGCCTCTATATTAATATCCTCTATTGAAGTATTTACTTTTGATTCAGGTCTACAATCTATCTTTATTATAACTGCTTATACTGTGTTCGTCCATATAAATTAGATTGTTTTGATCACATGTGAAGGTGAAATTTGATTGACTTAAACCTGCTGGACTTGGTCTTATTCTATTTGCTCTGGTTTTGGTCATCAGCTGGTTGCCATGTTTACAGATGAAGTTTCACAAAAAAACATTTTTGCTGGTGAGTTGATCAACTCATCAGTTGATCAACTCATCAGTTGATCAACTCATCAGTTGATCAACTCATCAGTTGATCAACTCATCAGTTAATCATCTGATGAGTTAATGAACTCATCAGATGATGAGTTGATTATGTGCAATAATCATACAAACTATTGCACAGGGTAAAAATTCAGTGTTTAAATGAAATTTCTTGGAAAAACATCTGATTCTAATGACTATTCTTGCATAATCCTACATTCAATTAACCCTAATAATAACAATTCTTCTGTCAGTTAAAACTTTATGGAAACTACACTTGTATTCATTTTTGAGCATTTAAATTCCATTTTTAGTATGTTAAATCATCATCCACGTTACCATAGTAGCACCCAATGACATAATCCAAGGAAATCTCAGTTTGCAGCATATTAACCATCTCCTGCTGATAGACCGAATATAGAAAAGCAGGCTGTATGTCAGCTAATCTCAACACACAGGTTGATGGTGTCTGTGTCACTATTGATGGGTGATTGAAGAGAAGATTAATCTGAACCAAGGTCAGCAATGAGATGAAAAAAATTGGAAACATCAGACATGGACTGTGTCCAACTTGGAGGTTGAGGGACTGCAGTAAGCATGGTCCTAAAAAAAAAAATTGAAATGCAGGAAATGATTTCACTGGCTGGCCTGAGTCACACGGTGGATCTGGCAGCAGACAGCAGTATGGATTTTTCTTCCGAGCAGGGCCATTGTGGGATTTGCATTTCATGGCATATTGACCTGGATGGCGACTACAAGCAGATTTCTTTTGGCATTGAATTTTTAAAAAAAGATTTCTGGATGCTGCCTTCCAAACTGACCACTATTTTCTTGCTGCATTCCATGAAGCCAACACTTTAACTGTGATATAGATTATATCACAAACCAGTTAAATGTACTAGCTATTTGTGCAAAGATGCTGGAATACCCTTAAGTTTTCCTGTAGCAGAAACTCGAACACCATCCTAGGAGCTATAAACGTTCTAAGAAATGTTACATTTCTATCTCGTCAGCGCTATTTTAGAAATAAAAAATAGTTTGGTGTGTGGCGGTTTTGAAGCAGAGGAATACCCAGACAATTCAGCTCATCTAGAAGATCTCCCCCAGAAAGCCGTGTTTTGTCTATACAGTTGCTACAAAAAAAATCTATGAAATATTCTAATTATTATTTTTTTTTTACATGAGTGCTTTGCAGCTTTCATCTGAAGTTCATTTCAAATACATGATGATGCTGTTTGTATTTTCTCCAGCTCTAGATCTCAATCACGAAGAACTCAACGAGGATGTGTCGCTACTCCAGACACCTACCACCTCCAATTACGTTCCCGATGCGGTGGTCCCGCCGGGCGAGCCGTGGCTCCACGGCGGCCCTTCCCGGGCCATGCTGTCCCTGCCCGCCTGCCTCTCCCTCCGTTCGGATGGGGCGTCGTCGGGCGAGGAACAGATGGAGCTGAAGGTGTACGCCAAGTGCCAGCTGCAGCAGGGGGTCCTGTTTGGGCCCTTTCTCGGGGAGGTGTGCAAGGGACAAATGCCGAGCAACCTCAGATATGCCTGGGCTGTAAGTTGACACACCCGCAAGATTTTATGTAACGGGATCATTTTGTAAAGTTTAGAAAACAACTTTTCTAGTAGCTGGCAAGTGCGTTTTAATTATGACAATAAATATTTACGATATTTCAGAAAATCGGCAGGAAAAAATGTCGCGTAAGCTTTCAGAAGTAGAATTTTATTAATTTTTTTTGTTCTTTATTTTAATCCTAAATTTAACCCTAAAGATTTGCAATTTGTAATTTCAAACCTTATTTAAAAGTTAAACAAATTTGTGCTTGATAAAATAAATTTATAACACATTTACTGAAAAAAATCTTTTTTTTTTTCTAGATCAGAGATGATTTTGCTTTCACCTATGTTGATGCGTCTGATGAGAACAAATCTAACTGGATGAGGTGAGTTATTGATATCACATCGCCGATCTTCCCCCGTCAGCCAACACGACTCACTGTAGATGTTTGCTCCGTATTCTCAGATATGTATCATACACGAGCAACGAGGACGAACACAACTTGGTGGTTTTCCAGTTTTACCGTCACATCTACTACAAAGTTTCCCAGTCCATCTCGGAGGGAGCGGAGCTCAGAGTCTGGATCGGGAAGGATTACGCCTCCCTGTTGGGTCTAGGCATGAGTGAGTTCTCATCTACGGGCTTAATGTCCCGTGGTGGATGATCTGGTGCATGTGGGCAGCTCATAAAAGTGGAATGTTATCAAAAAAGTTCATTTATTTCAGACAATAGTTTATGTACCGTCTAGATGTGTTGCACACAGAACATTTTATTTTACTGTTTGTCTCTGTCAACTGAAGATTATGGCTCGCAGCTAATAAAACCCCCCAAAATTCAGTGTGAGAAAGATTTGAATATTTCATAAAGCCAAAGAAAAAGATATATTATAAAACAACTCTGACATTCTTGGCACATCAACAGAGCTACAGGCTGATGCAGTAATTTGTGGAAAATAAAGTTCCCTAAGAAGTATTGTGTTTGTATATAGTATATCCTGCATGGATATACTTTAAGTAGGCTTAATTTGCTTTAAACAGAATTTTGGGTTTCTTTAGCCATTATCAAAATTAACAGAAATAAGTGCTCGAATTGTGTTTAATGTGTCCACATGAGGTTCAATGTTTTAAATGGAACTGCTGGACAAAACTAAAACTATTTTTGACTATGTTCTAATTTATTGAGAAGGCTCCTGCACTGTTTTTTGTTTTTTTTTTCTTTTTTTTTCTTCACCTTACCAACTTTAGGCTGACTGGACTAAACTTAGTGTTATCGGCTTTTACAGGTGGCAATGCAAAATGTGAAATTGGAGACAAGGAAACGGCCCTGCGCCTCCTGCAGGACGTCCAGCTGGTTACCCTCCCAGAGCCGAGCAGCACCTCGCTTTGGTCCGACAGCAGCCAATCACAGAGCCCCATGCCAGTCATCAGTGAGGTGACGACGGTGTCAAACGCAGAAGCGGCCGGTGATCCGGGCTCTGCCTTCCCCCCGGCCATCCAGAACCAGTTTGTGTACAGCAGCTCCAGTGTGACCGACAAGTACGATTTCCTGCCTGGCAGCGAGAAGCTACTGAGCCACCCAAATGCCCACCAGCACAGCGCCTGGCAGTTTTTTGGTTTGGAGCCGGATCCCACCGGTCGGCCTCTGGATCGCAGCATGGCGGTGTGCAAGTTGTGCATGGAGCGTGTGTGCTGTGGAGGAGGAGCCGCAGATCTCCAGAACCATTTGACCATCAAGCATCACCTCAAACCTCGAGACATCACCAAGGATCGCGTCCTGGCAGCAGGTGACAAAAAAATACATGGCCAGGATAGGATTGATCCCACAACACTACCACACTTCATCCTTTAGATTTTATCAACGCTTTCAGCCGAGGCTTAGCCATTTTAATGCGTTTTTGTCTCCTTTGACAGGTCAGCGCATCGTTCCTGTGATGACTCCCGGCGGCGTTCACACCAGCTCTCATGTGGCGACATCTTCTCAAGTGACTAATGCCATCACCAGCTTCCTCATCAAGGATCTCCAGTCGCCAACTCTGGTGGAAGGAGAAGGCTTTAAACAGTTGCTGCACACGCTGCTGCCCTCCTACAAGGAGCCGCTCTCCTCCCAGCAGCTGCAGACCATCCTCAGAGACCACTACATCAAGGCCAAGATCAACATGGTCCAGCTGCTGAGGAGAAAAACCGCGAGCACCGACATCGAGGAGATGAGCGACTACACCGCTCCCATTGAGTTCGAGCCCCGGCGGCGCGGGCGACCCCTGAACCTTCAGAGGGCAGCTTCTCACTTCGTTACTTTGAGCGTGGACGTTTGGCTCCACAGCTGGCAGAACAGCTGCCAACATTACCTCACCCTCTGGGCTCATTACATCGACGATTGTGACTTCAGTCCTCATAACCTGGCTCTGGCCACCCAAAAACTGGAGGAGAGTGGAGCGAAAGACTTAAACCTCCAGGCAGTGGAGACGCAGGTGAAGGAGATGGCGCAGGAGTGGGGGGTCAGCCAGCCAAACCTGGTCTTGCTGGGAATGGAGGGGAAGCACAGGATGAGGCTGCGGCCCATAAAGACGGAGAAGGGGGTGGAGGCTACAGGGAGCCTCCCCCACCCAAATTCGACAACCTTTTTAGAGAGGGACGACTCGGCATCGCCCGAGGAACCGCAGGTGTCCGCCGAGCACTTCAGCGAGGGCCTCCCCTCCGTCCCATGTTTCTTCAGCGCCGTGCAGGGCTGCGTTGAGGAGGTGATGCTGCACCCTGTGATCTTCAAGACCCTCTGCCAGTTCCAAGGCGTTCTCTCCACCCTGCTGCTGCCTCCAGCTCAGAAGAGAGGCTTGTACCACCATCACGCGCGGAAGCTGCTGCACAGCCTGACCAAGTCGGAGCAGGACCGGGTCAAGCTGTGGGCTCACAGCCAGCCCACCTGGAATTTGCTCTATCCATTGCTGAACTCTCTCATCAAACACAAGAGCCTAATCTGTGACATAATAAAGGACATTAATGAAGAATGCATGGCCAGAGAGGAGTCGGCCAGCGAGCCGTTGGGGAGCCATCAGGCGAACTCCGCCTCCAGTACGTCGTCGACGAGCCTCCCCTCATTGCGCTCCGAGTGGAAGGTGGTGGAGGAGCTCTGCTTGGTCCTCAAACCTCTGGACGTGGCCTGTAGGACTTTGGCCAAAGAGGCCTTCCCTCGTCTATCCCTCATCAAACCCATTCTCACGGGCTTGCTGTCGCGCCACCTCGTGCCGCGGCCGGGCGACTCCTCGTCCATCCTGAAGGAAGTGAAGCGGATGATGAGACGGAACCTGGCGAGCTGCTACGACAGCCCAGCGGTGAACAGGGTACTGTGCGTGGCATGTTCCCTCGACCCCCAGTTTCATGGGCTGGGCTTCATGGAGGAGAAGGTGAGCTTTGTTTTGGTTTTTTTTGTTTCTTTCAAATACCTTTCCGAATACATTTTTCCTTCCACTTGACTTTCCATTTATATGTTTTAGACGGAGAAATCCACTTTTAGCAATGATCTCTTGTGCCTTACCGTATACTTTTCTGCCAGCAGATGGCAGTGTTTCCCTTTGTTGTTTGGGTCGCCACATGACATTACTGTTTAAAAGAAAAATACAATTTTTATTTTATTTTTAGTGGCCTGATGGTATATTTAATTGAAAGTTAATTTATTGCTGTCAATGTGTAAATTGTTTGAACTTATTACACAAAAAACAATATGATTCAATTCAAGGGTTTTTCTGTAATTATTTTAACAATTAAGCTGATGGGGGAAAAAAACAAAAATGTGAATATTGTTGATTATTCATTGTGTTTTTGTCTTTTTGTTAATTTAGAAAGAGCAGAATTTCTTGTGATTAGTCAATTTTAGTTATTGTTGAAATCAAACTATCTGTTTTATAAATGGGTCATTTGAGAATAATTGCAAAGAAATCAGTTAAGTAGTAGCATAATAAAAACAAAAAAGGTCATTTTCGAAAAAGGTAAGTTGCGAAAAAAAAAAAAAAGTCAGATTGGGCAGATTTTCTAAGATAAATTTACTTTATGTTCCTGGAGGCCGGAAAATAACTCGGTCAGCTCGTCTGCTTATCCTGAAGTTTTAAACACAAGAAATTTGCTCATGGATTCTCTCTGTGTTTAGTCCGGATCAACATGGTGACGTTGGTCTCCGACATTAGATCTTCCCCAATTTGCCAGATCTTTTTTATTTTTATTTTTCCCCCTGGATGAATTTCCTGCAAAGGATAATGAACTGTTTTAACCTCATGTTGCAGGAGCAGGTGGCCACATTCAACTGGCTGAAGCAGGAGGCTGTGAGGATTGCCAAGGAGGACAGGAAAGGGGCTAAAGCCAACCAGATGAAGAGAAGCTCCCCTCCCGTGTCCCCGGAGTCAGACAGCGAGATCCTGCGGCGGAGCAAACGCCTCAAAGAGTGTCCCCCGATCAACTTCAGAGAGCTGATCGTGGAAGATGAGTTCAGCGACGCTGGGGAAAACGACGACTGCGGCGACCCGTCGGACCCCTCTTGCCACGCGGGGCTCAGTGGCATGGAGTTCCTGCTGGGCGACCTGTTCTGCTCCACCCCCAGGAGCAGGCAGAGCTCCGTGGAGGAATCCGTCGACATGGAGATGTCTGTCTTCAGAGCCGACAGAGGGGCTTCGCTGGGGGTGGAGCCGCTGCAGTGGTGGAGGACCAAGGCGACTCAGTTTCCGCTGCTGGCCTCGGTGGCGCGGGTTTATATGGCTGCTCCAGCGGTGGCGGGAAATGCCGCGCAGGACTTCGCGCAGGAAGGACCGGGGAGAACCACAAACAGGAAGAGGTCCACCATTCCGCCCGAAAGTCTGGACGCTATCCTGTTTCTGCACCACAACCGCATTTCCACCGCTGAGGGTGGGCAGGACTGATGGCTGGGGGGAGGGGAGGCTTATTGAACATTAAAGAGGTTTCTTTTCCCCAGAGAGGTTCTGATGAAAAGAACTGAACCATTCCCTTCTGACTCGACTCGTCCAAGTTAAAAGTCCAAGTCAAATTTGAAAAGCAGCGTTGGTCCTGGAGAACCAATCAGCTAATTTCCCCTTCATCTGATTTTGCAGATAGGCGTTTACGACACATTCATGGTGTAGTTTTTCTTTTTATATTTTATTTTGTATGTTTTTGGCTGCAGACTGCAAAAACACAGAAATGTATTGTTTTCTGGATTAGATTAGGTTTTAACTACTGACTTAGATTTAACCTTAGTTTCTTACCCTTGTAGTCCTTTGTGCCTTATCTCGTTTCGTTAGCCACTCCTTCACATGTAATGTTTTCTAACCAAATTCAGCTTTTCTTCCCAACTTCTTTTTATACCTACAGCTGGTTATACTGAACTGTTTATGGGCTCGTTTTCTGCTGTTTTGCCTTTGATTTGTTTTTGTTTTGTTCATAAAAATATGAAGTAAAAGTTGATCAGTTATGATCGCGTTGCAACGACACTATTCAGTAAAAATCCACTGTAAAACATGCTGTCATGTTCAATTAAAGGTTAGCATAACCTCTGCTGTGATAGTTTTGTACCACCTTGTACTACTAAGCATAATATCTGTATCATAGGCTTTATAGAAGGAATTTTATACAGTCTGTGGTCTGTATTGTGCGTCCCTGAATGTATTCTTTCACCTTTTTATAATCAAATACAGAAAAAGAGGTTATTGTCTGAGTTATGTAGCAAACCTGTCCTTCTTTTTCCAATAAAACAGATTTAACAAGTTGAACATTTTCTATGTTTGTCATGCGGGTCGGGGGACTGTAATATACACTTCTGGTGCAATAAAGCAGTAAGTTCATTTCGGGCTTTGATTTAGTTAAACTTTTATTTTTAACAATAAAAAGTATTTGTTGAAGTGAAGGTAAAAAATTCAAACCTCAGAGTACTATACCAGCTGTCAAGCATGGCAGTGGCAGCCTCATGCTATGAGATTGTTTCACTCTTTCAAATATGGACTACCTCCACATTTTTCAATATCTCTTAAACCAACAGCAAATTTAACGTTTGGTATAATTTGATCTTCCAGTGAGGCAATGTTCCTAAAACACATATTTACAATGATTTTTTTATACACATGAATACAACAGCAAGAACCCTGTTGTGGTCAGTAGTTTCTGTCTTCCAATCTGGGAAATCTCAGTCATTTCCAGACTTTTAATTCTCCAAAACTGGAATTGACAGAGGGTTTACCCGTTCACTAAAAAGAAAACAAATTTTCAAACTTCCAATAAAACGGATTTAACAAGTTAAACAGTTTATGACTTTGAAAAATGTGTTTTTCAAAGTCATAAAAACACATTTGTTGCTGTAAGACATTTTAAAAAAGCATGTCTGCTTATAAAAATGATATAAAATATCCTTGTTTCTATTTTCTAGTTAAAACAATGAGATGGAAACGAGGAAACCTTGAATTATTAAACTTGTCACATATAATCATCCATCATCTACAGTTTAGCTTCAGCCAAAGTGGGACCGATATCAGTTGGAGGGATGTTCTCCCTGCTCCGGGCTTTTCTCCTGCAGTGGATGAAGACGTAGACGGGATGGATGAACACCAGAACAGAGAGGAGAGTGAGAGTAATATCCACCTGAAACAGATGGCATATATTCTAACATCTTCAGCATCATACAGTAACAATACGTTAAAACGCAAAGATGCACTCGTCTTTTGTAAATTGATATCTAGAGCTCACATAAAACGGATCTCCATCCAGAGGTCCTTTGACCAGGGAAATGCAGGGGTACTGCAGCAGAGAGATGACAGCAGAGAGCGACATCACCAGGCCGTACAGCTTCCCAAAGTGACGGGATGGAAATCTGAGAAGGAGGGAGTCAGACATGCAGAAAGTCAGAGATGGCTTTTGTTCTATTGTGGATAAAAACATACTGTGGTCTGCAGCACCTAAAAACGCAGCAGAGGGCTGAATATGTTTGAAATTGTTATAAAGTCTTGAGCCCAGCAACACTCATAATTGCAACTTCTATCCCTCAAACTACTTAATACTCAGCATTCATGTTATTTTATTGCTTTATATCAAGCAGATCATTGAGGTGCAGAATCTCCCCCCCCCCAAAAAAAAGTTCCACTTCTTAGGTAATAAAGAGGAAGATGCCTTCAACAAACTTTAACCAATTTCAATAAAATTGCTCTTTTCACCAGAAGTCTTCTCTCTATCATTACAGTGTCTTTGTGTGTAGCAACTGAATCGAGTGGAAAGTTAATTCTGAAAATGCATGAAAATTTCTACACAAATTACATTTTGTTTTCACTTAATGTAATAACTTTTGTGAAGATACAACTTCAAAGTATCAGAAGAAAAGTTCTCATTGCAAAGAGGGAACCTGAATTAAATATCAGAGAAACACCATGAAATCTTTCAACACATTACCTACATGGCCAAAAGACGTAACAAAGACCGACATATTTTGGTTTGATGTAACAGATGAAAAGATGAAAATCATCTCTTTTTTTGAAAAGATGGAAAAAAAATCTTTTCATCTGCAAAAATAATTTAAGTGATCAACACTTAATGTGCAGCATTGCTTAGTGTTAAGGAAAAGAATACAAGGGTCTCAGAGTTTTTTTTTAAGTGTGGCATCTATCTGTATTCAGCCTACTTTACTTTGCTGCCCCTAAATAGAATCCAATGCAAACTGCTGTCTTTAAGTTTACTCAATTACTGAAGAAAGTAATAAACTAAAATAGCATACATTTATAAATAATTATCTTCTTTATTTATTCTTATACCAGCCACTTACGCGATGCTAACGAAGGCTGCGTTTCCGCCGTAGAGAAAGGACCTGTTGAGGACCTGCAGGATGAAGGTGATGTACTGCAGCGGGAGGACGGGAATGGTGGCGCAAATAGAGAAGAACAGGCACTGCAGTGAAGTCAGGAACAGAGACAGGTAGGAGGAGCGCAGGTCAGCGTCCTGTTCAGTTTCTCCTGCAACGAGAGGATAGAAAGAGGGACAGGTTGATGTTGCACAGACATACAGTGTAGTCGGTCAGGCTCCAGGGATTTACCCGGGGCTCGAGGCTTTCCCTTGTGTCTGTCCAAGATGAGTCCGTTCCAGGGGGCGCACAACACTCCGCACAGCTGGGTCATTGCAAAAGCATTGGTGTACTGGCTCACTGAGAGGCACGTGGTGGAAAGCAGAACACATCAAAAATAATTAAATAATAATAATAAAAAAAGAAAATGAAAAGAAGAAGAAAATGGAGAAGTGGGTCTGAGAAAGTCACCCAGGGTGGGGTCGTTTCTGGCCAGCCGGCTGAGCCTGGAGTTGAGCGTGCCGATGAAGAGGTAGTGTCTCAGCTGCAGTATGGACAGCCACAACAGGTGCCAGAGGAAGAACCAGGACAAAACACAGCTCCGGAAGCTCGGCACTGAACAAATCAGAGGTTCAAAGCAGTAAATCCATTAATATCAGCCTTCTTGTCCTAAAGAACCTGAGAGTGAAGCAGCAGTACCAATATCTCTACACTGAGTGAGAAGCAGTCCATACGTTTCTTACTTCTTCCTACTCCTTTTCAAGCGTGTTAAGATTATTGTCAAGCACGTGCAGAGGGGAGGAGGGACTGGGGGTGCTTGAGCACCTGCCCCTTTTGCTCCTTGCCCCCAAGTGCCCTTTTGGTCAAACTTTTTTTTGTTTTTTTGTATTATTTTCTAAACCCTCTTCTGACACATAATAACGTACTAAAATTATTATTATTTTTTAATTTTATTATTTTTTTTTCTTTTGTA
>NW_015112796.1:199575-201199 GCF_001443285.1 Poecilia latipinna | reverse complement strand
TTTTCAGCAGGGATGTTGTTGGATGCTGCAGGTCGAGAGGTGATCCATATTTGAGCGTTAGGGAGAAGATTTCCCTGGATGAGATTTGACAGCACAACACTCACAGAACCTTGCTTTTTAACATCTGTCCAATAATGACTTTCATTGAATTCGAGATCAAGGCGACATTCATCGAGACCTACATATTTTTGAGGTGGATGCGAACACATCATCGCACTCCTCCTCCCCCCGGCAACCACCACCACTACCACTCCCCACCCTGCCACCCGTTTCTTACAGCTTTCCTCCCTTAGTCAAGCACTTAGAACATACATGGCATTTTTTTTGTCACATATTATATCAGGTGAATTTTTCAGTCATAAGCAAATAAGAAGTTTCATAGAGTACAAATATATAACAGCAGGGGCGCTCAGTGCTCAACATTTTGTTTCGGAAATATGAAATCTTAACAGCCTGCACTCCACGTCAGAGTTTTAACATGAAATTTAAACTGTTACATTCCGTGACTTTGGGCTTGCCCATTTTTCAATTATAGCATCAAATTAAATAGACCGTGCCACACTGTTTTCGATAGAGATCACTGCTAACTGGGACAAGCGATCATTGCTCATATTTGAACGGAGGTATGTTTTGATGAGCTTCAGCTTGCTGCAACTGTGAGAGGCATGGTTAAAAATATTCTAAGGGCTACTGTCAAATTTGGGAATACCAAATCAAGGTTTTCTTGAATGAGGAAATTTAACTTTTCTAGAGCCTTGTAACCCTTCAGTAGACGGCTTGCTGGGTATATTTCTTGAATGATATCTCTGGAAACATCACAGGTGGTCAGGGCATATGTGGTCACTGATTCCTCCAGGTCAGCTTTTGTCATGTGTTCCATTTTAGTGATGAATTTAAATTTCTCAGACACAAGTTGAAAATTTGAAAACCTCTCAGAAAGCTCTTGCAGGAGTGTGTCAACAATAACATTGAAAACCATGCACCTGAAGTGCCTTGTGGGTTCCTTTTCATGATGACCAGGGCATGAATTGTCATCTGGGAACTTCTTTTGCTTCCTAAGTCGTTTCTCTTTGAACTCAGGAGAAGCATCCATTTCAATGGCTATCTTGCCTGCAATGTCGAGTGACTTCTGAAAGCCCTCTTCTCTATACTTGAGCAAAAACTCTTTTAGAGACTCGATTAGCCTAATGGCTGTGTCCATTGACACATCTGCTGCTTGTAGTGCCTTGCTTGCAAAGTTGATCTCACATAATAAGTCATACCAAACTATGAGGCACACAAGGAACTCCATACTAACAATCTCATTAGATAGTGACTTTGCCTCTGACACAATTTTGCTGTCTCCTACCACTTCTTCAAGCTTTGGAAGTGCATCTAAAATTCCCCCCATCTGGAAACGTATAGCTTTGACAGAGTCTATCTTTGCTTCCCACCGGGTGTCACTCAGAGGCTTCAATGTGATGTCGTCAAACTCTGTGAGAATGTCCCACCTCTTCACAGAAGATGAAAATATTGTGTACAATCTTTGAACAGTGCCAAAGAAAGTTAGACACTCTCGGCTAGATGAGGCTGCATCACATAAACGGTTCAGGCTGTGGCTACAGCAGGGGATGAATAGGGCCTC
>NW_015112796.1:85400-196643 GCF_001443285.1 Poecilia latipinna | reverse complement strand
CCTTGTGGGTTCCTTTTCATGATGACCAGGGCATGAATTGTCATCTGGGAACTTCTTTTGCTTCCTAAGTTGTTTCTCTTTGAATTCAGGAGAAGCATCCATTTCGATGGCTATCTTGCCTGCAATGTCGAGTGACTTCTGAAAGCCCTCTTCTCTATACTTGAGCAAAAACTCTTTTAGAGACTCGATTAGCCTAATGGCTGTGTCATTTGACACATCTGCTGCTTGTAGTGCCTTGCTTGCAAAGTTGATCTCACATAATAAGTCATACCAAACTATGAGGCACACAAGGAACTCCATACTAACAATCTCATTAGATAGTGACTTTGCCTCTGAGACAATTTTGCTGTCTCCTGCCACTTCTTCAAGCTTTTGTAGTGAATCTAAAACTCCCTCCATCTGGAAACGTATAGCTTTGACAGAGTCTAGCTTTGCTTCCCACCGGGCGTCACTCAGAGGCTTCAATGTGATGTCGACAAACTCTGCGAGAATGTCCCACCTCTTCACAGAAGATGAAAAAGATTGTGTACAACCTTTGAACAGTGTCAAAGAAAGTTAGACACTCTCTGCTAGATGAGGCTGCATCACATAACTAAAGGTTCAAGCTGTGGCTACAGCAGGGGATGAGTAGAGCCTCTGGACATCAGGTCAGTTAAGTACTTGTTCAGCTGGCACTTTCACTTAAATCAGAAAAAAATATGCTTTGAAACAAAAAAAAAAAAAAACCCAACAACTTTACATTCAAGAATTATGTAAAACAAGCTTAAATAGTAAGTTGAGTCTTACTTCAAGTCTACCAAAATACACCTAAAATAATATCGCATTTTGTTTTGATCTAGTTTCTATTTTTTCTACAAACTAAATAAAAATACTTGGATAGATTTTGTGTTTTTGCAGTGTAATAATTTTTGCACATTTTGTTGATCCAGCTCAAATACATCTTCAAGAAATACCCTGAAGTTTGTGGATGTAATGTGACAGAAAGTGGAATATTCAATCAGTGTGAGTGCTTCTACAAGACATTGTACAGGAGCCAATTAAGTCTCCTCCGTGCTTCTAAATGCTATTAGGCTGTGGTATAATCTATCTGTTGAACTGATCAGCTTCTCCACAGGCGTTGTCACTCTTAAACCTGATACCTTTTTCTGCGTTTTCGACCTCTGTTTCATCCGACTTTGCCGTTTCGTCTTTCCCACTGGAACCCTGACCGGATGCGTCCTCCTCCTTCGTCCTCTTGACCTGCTCCACGTTGTAGCTGTCGGCTTGTCCACAGTTCACCCTGGACATCAGGACACACTGCATGCCGTCAAGTTTCAACCCAGAAGAGAACCTTCTGAAAACAACAATGAATAATAAGACGCTCACCCATATGTGTAGCGTGGAGGCAGCGGGTACGGGATGTGGGTCCTGGGCATGAGGAGGAAAGTCCTCGCCACGTGAATGATGCTGCAGAGGGACAAGGCAAGGAAGGAGGACTGGAGAGAGATTCCTCGCTCGTGTAGAATCTGTAGTGGGAAATGGAGACAACATATGGTGATCTGAAGCAGTCTTTCCATTCTTCATCTGTAGAATCTTTTCTGTGCTACTAGGATTATTGTCATCTGAAAGTGTCCCAGCAGTAGGGTTCGTTGTCTTTCTGTATCACTAAAACTAACTGCAGACTAAAGTCACTGGCTGGTGTTACAATGGTTTTCCCAGAAATTGATCACATAGTTCAGGATTTATTCTCCCATCAGTGATAACAGTTTGAGTCTAGATAATGTAAAATATTATAATGGTGTCCAGTCCTTTGCTCCGGCATATTAAATTGTCAGATTTGTTCTTGTAGTTTTATTTACTCTTAAGACATTTCTTAAACAAGTTTTGTAACAGTACACTAACTCAACATGGGTGAAAATATTTTTTCTTTTGTTTTTACCTATTTTGTTTTCTACAAAAGCTGAAACTTTATATCCAGATAAAACAAAGGCAATGATATCTTGTGTTTTATTTTTAGTTTCCGACTTTTGCTAAGTTTGGTTTTTCAGCCTATTAAAACAAATCCATATGTAAATAATAATCTGTTCAATTTCCACCAAATTAAAAAATATGTAGCAAAACATGGCAATGCACCTTGATGATGAGGAAGACTCCTGAAGAAGAGTCAAAGGCTCCGTTGTAGAAAGTAATGATGGTGGAGCGATGAGCAGCAAACAGGTTCCCCACCTCGGCAAAAACAAACAAATTCCAAATGTTTCAATAAAATGACCCCCTGTATTTGATTTCCAATGAAGGAGCAGCTGCTTTTACAGAATAACCACCTGAATGTTCGTCATAAGGAGCAGAATTCCTCCCACGGCGATGCAGGATAAGGCAGGAAAGAGCATCAAGGAATATGCTGCAGAACAGTGGGAGAGAAAAAAATGACGGTAATCTCGAAGATGAATAGCAGTTTGACTAAATGTATTAAATATGTCCCTTTCTACAACCTTATAAATTAAATATGTTTGTTTGCATCAAACTGTTTGCAGACCTGCACTGGAGAAGGCCACAAAAAGGGTTCCAGTTGTGTACAAAGATCTGGAAGGAGAAAACACACGAGTATCTCTGGTCATTTATATAACATTAATAAAAGTTAAAGGCATTTTTGTGTTTTTGTTAAAAAGGTTCATTTTTTTATGGCTTACATTGACACTATCTAGTTTGTTATTTATACTACGCCTATTTAAATGGTAAACACAGTAACTGTCGACAGTATGTGGTCAAAGGAGGTGACGTCTGTCTGGGTGTAAACTGTCTTTGTAAGACCCTCCCTAAGTTTATCACGTTCACCATTGAAGGTTCCTCCTCTCATCCTAACAGAAATAATTCAACTACAAGCTCAAATTTGACATAAAACCTGTTTCTAGGGTTCTGTATATAAACCAGTTGGAAGATTAAGCAGAATTTCAAGACTGTTGATATAAAGTTCTCTATATGCATTGTAGACTGCAACCGAAATCTAAAATTAGTAATTAAATAGATTAGTGCCCCCTGAGTTGAATGAAGATTCGTGCTTGAAACTTACACTGCCAGCAGTCTTGTTACCATGGTGCCAAATCGATCAAACAGGTAGCCGTTGATCAGACTCAGGAAGTTGTTCAGGAACGAGGCGATAGTGAAAACCAGAGAAAACTGCTCATCCTGACCTCTGCAGTCTGAAAGAAAGAGCAAAACACTCAGACATCATCCCATAGAATGGCGATTATCAGTGGTTATCAGCCCATGGAGCAACTCTGAAATGTGTACAAACCAAATTAGACCATAAATAATTTCTTCAAAGCTTTTTCCAGTCACGTTGTGACTACAGCTCCACGGTGTCACCATCTGCAGGTGTGTCTATATACTTAGAGAAATATTTTTTATGCATCTTTAGATCTGGTTTCAACATTTAGTCTTCTTCAATGAAGGCTGCAAGATCATCTCCAAGTGGCTACATGTTCATGTCCCTCTCTTATTTCTCTGGGTTTTACCAAATAAACATAATTTTAATAATCCAAACTGATATGCTTTATGTCTCGTTTTATACAGTGTGTTTTAATGCCATTTGCTATCTCCTGCTGCAGCTCTGATGATTTATGTTTTTTATCCAGCTTTAGGATAGACGTTCATGCAGGGATAGAGCATTTTGACCCAACTGACAAGCAAACAGCAAAGTCACCACCCAAATAACTGGAGAAATTAAACAAATAGCCCCGTCTTCAGAAACTTAAATCACACAAGTCTTCTATTTCTTCTTTTGCTCACCTGTCTCCACCAGAGAGCTGTTGCTGACTGTGTTGTTGCTGCACAACTCACTGAAGTACTGGTCTTCCTTCAGCACAAACACCAGAGAGGTGTAGCCAAACACCACACCAGCAAAGCACAGACACTCCAGCATCCCCGAGATCAGCGTCAGCCAGTAGCGCATCTTGGAGCCGACCTCGCGGCCCTGCATGCTTCAGTCCTTCTCCGCAAGAGCTCAGATGAAACTTTCGACGATAAGGTCTGTCTTCAGAGAAAGTTATTCTGTTTTCTAAAGCTCCCCGGGGTTCCTCCAGCAAGCAGCAATCATCTTCCTGCTTAAGAAATACGAGAAAACAAAGGGGATGATCACTTTTTTAATTTGTCAGTTCCTCAGCCACCTTCTGGTGAGCAGCATTAAGTTAACACCAGAGAGCCAGCTGTGAAGAACGTGTTAGGTGGGCTGCATCCCAAAGCTGCTAAAACAATGAGAGGCTGAAGGAACATCTGCTACTGGACAATATGACAGATGTTTTATTGTCAGTGGAAATAAAACAATACTGTATTAGAGCAAGTTTAAAGATCTGATGCTGGAATTTATTTTAGTAATTAATAACTTAACTTCAGTAGAGCAGCATTTGAGCAAAGACAACTAATATTACCAAGTTTGAAAAGCATGTATTGATTCTTTTTTTACTGATAATCCTTCATAGCTAACCAATGCAATGCATGCACATCATTTCTTAGCAAAATGTTTATTACATAATGTATTTTTCTACTTCCAGCTATGCTATAATTCTGAGCTAGAGCTTTACTATTCATAAAACATCTTTATGCCTGAGATTAAAATGAAACTTTAGCCTTTTAAAATATTAATAACAATTTGAAATAATAACTTTCACCTTGGTGAAGTGAAGCCTCTTCAGTCCAGTTCCTGTGAGTTTAACTCGTCAGTTCTGTGACAGCATGGCGGGTCTTCCCTCTTAAAATGCTTCTTATCTTTCTCATGGTGAACCGCCGCTACAGCATACTGACAGCAGACTTTATGGACCGTGACAGTTATCTGCAAGAAGTACTGCCTCTAATCCAGATTAGTTGGGTTAATCTATGAGTACCAACACAAGACAAAGTACTGGTGCAATAGGGAACTTACATATACGTTCTAAAACATGATTGGTAAGCACAAAATATATTTAAATTTACTTCTTGAAATGCTGTTTGTTTGTGTGATTGAACTTACTTTTGCACTCCTGCACTTTTATGCCAGACCTGGAAACAGAGCAAAGCCACTGATGTGCCACAAAGAGCAGCTTTGTGTTTCTGTCCACGGCACCAGAAGGGAAGCCAGATTATAACTGATTAATAACATAAAATGGCTAATCTAACAGATCTGAATTTCTTGACAGTCTAAGAGGATTTCTCCAGGCTTTTTCAACCGACGTCAGGAAATCCAGATGCAACAAACGAATCTTCAGGTGCCATCTGACCACAGTTAGCTAAGGAAAAAGAAAAAAAGGCCAAGTACTGTGAAGGTTAGAGTCACTCAGTCAGATTTATTAATATCCTGCTCATAAAATGAGCGCTTACAAATGATACAATGTTGAACGGATCAAAGTGAGACGTTCTACCAGCAGGAAGACAACACGTCGGTTTTATAGGATCAGTAAAAGGAAAATAATCGTAAACACTGAAGAGAGTGTGAGACTATCTCCGTATTTGCTCCGCTGAAAGTTATTTCTCCCGAGACAAACTTGGTCCAGGAAAGGTTCCTTTTGGAATGTTGATGAACATTAAACCAACAACATAACTATAAGATGATCAAAATTTCAGTCAACTTTTATCCCCTTGGTTATAACCAAACCCAATTTTATAACCACATAGTAAAATTTTATTTTACCTTTTGATGTCACATAATTATCAGGAGGGAAATTTTATTTACTAGAGTTCATCCTAAGAATATGCAGAAATTAGAGGTATAATTTGTGTTCATTTTTTAAACATTTCTGTGAAACTATTTCAGATTATAATAAAAAATCTTTATATAAAAACCACTATACATGTAAACATAAAACTGACACATTATCAAATTTCCTACTATCCATTTAACTACGGGAATTACTCAGCAAGAGAGCACCATCAGGATTGCAGTGCCGTATTATATATGCTATTATGTAACAAAATGTGGTCTTAAAAGGTAATAAAAACCGCATTATGTAATAATTAACACATTTAACCCTTGGACACATTTTAAGTCAATATAACCATAAGGTGCCTTTGAGACTTTCCCATTTCCAAAAGCTGAGGGTTTCCATTGAACTTCATATCCTTTTATTAAGTAGATGTTATTCTATTTGAAATGCATGTTTAATCAAATTTTTATGAATAAAATGCCACCAAAACAAACCAACATGCAAACAGCAAAATATTTCCACCATATCATCGACATATTCAAAACAAAAATAAATACATTGTAATGGTGATTGCAAGATGCATATTTTTAGAAAGCTTTTGGGTCTCCTTTTCAACAATATAATTTTGGTGATAGGAAAAGAATTTGAATACTAATAAAATTATGGCAAACTCTTTGTTTCTTGTTAAATCTTTCAGACTTAGACTTTCTTTTCTGAATAGATATCAAAGATATCAATTAACTTTCAAACAGTTCTATATGGCCCTCAGTTATTTGTAAAGGAGTCACACAAACGTTTAGCAAATAAATTGTTTATTTTCATAAATGATGAAAATGACAAGGTGAACAAGGACATAACAGAGTGGACTTTACACATGATAGGGTGGAGACGTGAAATATGATAAAATTATGTCATAAATGTAATGAATACGCACATGGTGACTTGGCCCTAACTAATCTCTTCTTTTGTATATTTGTCTGTTTAATTTTTTCTTTTGCAAACTGTGTCTTCAATATGTCTTTCTGTTTATTTTAACCCTCTAATGCGTAAGAAACTGATTTTGATTTTTTGTGTGTGTGTGTGCACGTGTGTGTGTGTGTGTGTGCGTGTGTGTGTCACAAAGTTTACAGTTTGTCAAAAATTTAATCAATAAAAAAAACAGTCATCATTTATCTTTTATATATTTTTAATCATTATATTTTATACAGTATGTTTTAATGCTTCAATTGAACTCTATTCTTCAGGATCCTGTTCACAGTTAAGTGTATAAATTTCATAGAGACCTCAAACATGATTTAAAATCAGCATCAGTTTTCTGTTTCTTATATTTTATGCTACAGAAACTCTTTACCACTTTCTTTCGACTCTGTTACAAAAGAAAACTTTTCAGGAAGGAACAAAGCTCTTTAATCTTTAGCAATTCTTTTTTTTTTATCATAGGTATATTAAAAAAACTGCTTAATTCAAATGCAAACAATTATTACATGATTTACCAAACTGTTCAAAGACTTAATAAACTTCAACATTAAATCCCTTTTATTTAATTCCAAATTTTCTATTTCCAGTTTAGAGCTTCAACAACAACATAAAAGAACCCCCACACGTTTGGCCATCTAAGATGTTTTCAAAACTCATGGGAGTCAGGAGACTCCTTATAGGAGAGAATATTTTTCAGAAGAGCTTCATGTAATTAGCAAGATGACAACATTTTTTTCTCTCCTCTAAAATACTTTTAATCTTTAAAACATTTATTTCGCCATTAGCTTAGATGGTGAACATCTTCTCAAAGTGGTAAGAAAGTAGCGATGACAATCTCCTTCAAGTAAAGACATAATGTAATAATCCATACTGGTTAACTTTGCTGCTTCTGTTGACGCCTTAATTGAGGAGATCAGATTAATCAGGGTAGAGAAGTGAGAAGAGAAATCTCCAGGAGAAAAATTGAGAATTCGGCCTGGTAAACTTACAGAAACCTTGGTAAGATACATAGAACAGCATAGGTCATAGGAGGCCCTCAGACAGCAGCTAGACGTTTCCACAATGTTTGACACTTAGGTGTCAAGTAGCTCCATTAATGCTCCAGCTGAGGAGGTGGATGAAATGCAGAGGCACCAAGAGCACACAGCTCAGCCTCATCCTTCCAGAGGAAAACCCGCAACTCAGTGAAAAACAACACATGGACACCGCACAACTCAAAGTCCTGGAAGCTTCTCACTGGTAAAATTAAGTTCTTCCTCTCCGCTGATGTCACATGGTTGCTCAAGATGACAAAGCATCAGATGTTTTTAAAAGATAATTGGATACGACTTCATTGCAATGTTACTGGATCTGAGTTGAATGAACTTGGACTTAATAGGGCTGTAAATAGCAGGTGATGAATTAGACCTGTTTTTCCTGTATAGCAGGGGAGTCAAGCTAATTTTCATTTTAGGTCACATCAAGATCATGAACATCCTCAGTGGGCTGGTTGTAGCAGAATGCATGCATTTAGAAGTATTCGATGAGTTCTTCTAAAAATGTAATATTTAACACCCATTTTAAGAACTTTGGTTATGCTTTTTGTAAGATCAGTAAAGGTGTTATCCTCGACGGGTGGAACCTCTGGAGAAGTTCGTCATTTCGGCCACAAGGTGGCAACATCTGAACTCTACAAAGTTGAGGGAGATCAGTAAATATTTATTTCTCTCCTAAAGTTTCAAGAATAGAAAAATATAAGGCTGTAACGTTGTAAACTCTTTGCTATTTTTTGGAGAGCCAGAAAATAAAACCAAATTTAAGTGCTACAATAATAATAATAATAATAATAATAATAATAATAATAATAATAATAAAAACAAAACAAAGAAGAAGCAAAACACAAAAACAAGACAAGTGATGATGAAAAAACAAGTGATAAGAAGCCCTTAAAGTTCCTTTTGTGTTTCCTTTGCAAGCCAAGATTGCAGGATGTTGAGAAGTTGGAAGTTGCTTGAAGTCCAGTGAGAGGATCATGAGAAAGAATAGATGAAGTTGCAAATAAATCCACCTGGGAATCCGTGACACTTCCGCAGAGCCACAGGCTGGTCGCCTCCATGCCACGCTGCACTGTTGCAGTAAATCGCGGAAAATATATTGTGTCTAAGAAATCAACTTACAAAAAAAATGTCTAATTTACTGAGTAGCACCTGTATGTGACGCTTCTGAGAAATGCTCTGAGCCGAAGATGGATTTCTTCCATTGTATTGGATGTGACATAGTCATAGGGGAGGAGTCCTGTGGGAAGGTGAGGAGCCACACCAACCTTTCCCATAGGAGTGACAAAAAGTTTCTTCTGTTTATTGGATCATTTGTGACCTTTTGAAACCACATAACCCTAATTACTTTAGAATAAATCAACCCTGGATCTGGGTCGGATCGTTTTGAACTGTCCTGCTTTCTTATCTCTCGCTGGCCCCCACATCTTCCTCCCCCCCCCAGCGGAGAGGAAGAGGACAGACAAGTGGACAACAAGCGAAGGCGAGGAGGAAAGGAAAAACTGCGCTGCATAGGTGGGTATTTTCTCCGGTATTCACCGTGGTTCCTCTCAGCATCTCTCGGGTGTAAAATCGCCCGGCGCCGACGTGTTTTTATTGTCTCACCCAAACTCTTTACCCAGCCCGGAGGGGTCGGGCTCCCCCGGATTGTGTCAAACAAGAGAGCTCGGCTAGGCCCGAAGCCATCAAACACTTATGGACTTTAAGAAAGAAACCTGCTGAAAGTGTCTACCACACGGGTAATGGCAATTCTGGTAGTGTTTTGTTTTGTGCGCGGCTGGTTTGGGGTTTGTTGGTGATGGGAGAGGAAGCGACTTTTGGTTCGCTGAACTTGGCTGCCTGAGCAGGCTAGCGGCGTAGCATGGAGCTAACGGAGCTAGCACCAATGTCTGCGTTTCGTTGATGAATAACTCGAGGGGGGAAAGTTGTATTAAACTACGTTCACCTGAAAGCGGCAATTATATAGGGGGGAAAAAAAACAAACTCTACACATTATGTCGGTAGGTTTTAATACAAATGAGAGACTTGCATGGCTGGGAGGTGTTATCACATAAAACATCGCCTCTTCACTGATTGACGCGTTTGAAAAACGCTATTTTAAAAAGATTTCTCCGCCTCTTTCCCCGGGATTTCCTGTGTGCCCAGGACAGGTGAGAGTACACGGAAGTCCCCTGGGACGCCTTACCGCAAACTCCAAGTCAAAGTCCAGTTTGCTTATCAATTTCGCCCTTTGTGTGCCCTGAAACGCCCACTCTCTGTGGATGGTTAACCTGCGCCGAGCTTTCAGGTGACTATCCTCCTGTTGTGTGTATGATTGCCTTTGATTTTTGTTCACATTTTGGTCTGTGTTTAAAGTCTGGTGTGAAATCTCAGCTGCTGTCTTTTGATGTGGTGAGGCAGGCAGAGCAGGGAGACGGCGTTTCAAGTCTAAGAACCTGTTGTGTGGGTCTGGACCAGTGGGGTGTGGTGACAACAGGAGTGTTTGTTGCTTCGTCATTTTAGTCCCTTGTGTGGAGACTTAGTTTTACCTTCTCTACTTACAGTTTTTTCAGTTTGAATACAGACAGGAAATCTGCCTGGATATCCAGTGCCTTGCTAAAGTATTCATTCCAACTTGAACTAGACACTTTAATCTATTTTACTGTGATTTAATCAGACAGAAAAAAAAAAGATACACGATTGCATTGTGTGGCATGCATTTATATTTAGCAACTCTGAGACAATACTTTGTAGAAACACCTCAGAGCTGTCAGCTGCAAATCTAGAAGACTGTTATATTTATCAGGTGATCTTTGCAACATAGTTCAGACTCCCTCAGAGTGAATGAAGAGGTTTTGTGAACTACAATTTTCAAATATTACCTCGGTTGGGCTTAGGTCTAGACTTATTAAGTTTTAGTGTGGATATATAGTATGTTAAAGTGGGTCTCCACTCCAGTTTGAAGTGATTTGAAAGTTTTAACCTTCTGAGATAGTTGTTTATTTGGCTGCATCCATTTATCCATCAACTCTGACCATTTTTGCTGATGCTGCCACCACCATTGTCCTGTAGACAGATTCTCCCTCCTGAGCTGCACCAATGATACCATGGGCCTCTTTGCTGCTTCTGTGATAATCTAGATTCTTTGATCTAGAGTGTGTTCTGTTTCCTGGTTTGTATGTCTACAAAGTCTGTTTATTTGGGGAGATGCGAATGGGGAATCGAATGCTGGCGTGGACCAAAAAAGCAAATTTTGGTCCACCTAAAAACATAGGTCTGTGTTTGGTTGAAGTGAACTCTGGTGCGGTTTGAATGCATTATGTGAATGTTAAGCAGACCGGAGGCCGCTCCAAAAGCAGGAAGTGTACTATAACGCTGGGAATTCTGGGTAAACACGACCAAAACAAACGTGTGAGTCTAGCGCTAGTCGGATGCAATGGCTCGTGGTGTTTTGCCAAAGATAAGAGAAATCATACAACCGCTAAAATCTGATGCCACTTGATTTGTGTTTACATTTCGTGAAGAAAGAAGTTGCTCTCAGTGCCTTTTTCAGAGGTTTTTGTGTCGATTTCTTTAGTGGTTCTTGGTTCAGCGCCACTTCAGATGTGGGGGGAGAGACAGGTTTTCAAGTTTGGCGCTGCACGTTAGAGGATTGTAATTTCCTGTAGGATTTGTTTGATTGCCTGGACTTCAACACAGCAAACCTGAAACTTTTTTTCTGCACTTGCAAAATAATTTCTGGTTTACTTATTCCCCCCTCGCCCCCCTTTACTACAATCAGCTGATCAGTGAAGCATACAAATGCCTTACATATTTCTGTGTTCACCCTATGGTGATTGTTGCTGCAACCTGCTGGAACACAGATGGGGAGTAGATTGAGGACAAGTCAGGGCACGCTTAAAAATGTCCCCTCTTGAAATGAGGGAAGAAGGGAGTGGCCACTGAAAGAGAAAATGGACACAACGTCCTTTCTTTAGATACTTCTTTTGTTGCTTGGAATGATTCCTGGCCGTTCTGTCTGTGGAGGCCGAAGTTTTCCTAGCTGGTCGGGTGTTTTAAGCAGGGCTATCATTTGCTAGTGTGTAATGAATGGCTTGCAGGGCACACCATGGGTGTGTCCCTCTTCTGACACACACCGAGGCTGGAGTTCTGCTATACTTGCTCCTCCTTGCTGTCTGTTTCTCCTTTTTTTTTGATTCATCTCCCTTGATCTACATTTCCACCAATCACACCTTCAGCCTGTTTTTGTTTGAAAGTCGAATGTGTTGGTTGCCTCTGGGTGTTTATGTGTGTGATGGTAAACTCGGAGTGGAACCAAAGTGAGCAGATAACTGCAGCGGTGAAGTGAAACCTCTGCTCGGTCGCCTCCCTGGGAGCTCGTGGTTGATTTCTTGGAAACGTTGACCACCGACTTGTTCGGCAGCCGTTGTGCAAACATTCCTGTCGACAAGCGATCGCTCTCTGTTTGCAGATTAAACGTAGTAAATCATTGTCGGTTTTAATTTAGCGTAAGCTGAAATGCTTGGCGAATTTCAAAGTGATTTAAAATAATGTCATTCTATAGAAAGATAGTTTGTTGGCCCACAGTGGGGAAATTCTGAGAAAATATTATCTTCAAAATGTGTTAATTTTTAACCAGCTATGAAACGCTGCAGCTACTAATATTTTTTGCCAATTCCCTGTTTACTTTTCCATTCAATAATCGCACGGTTTTGCCGTGTTGACATGTTTCCTTTATTTCTCACCACTACTTACTGCAGCCCAGAATAATGTGGTGCTAACCAGCTTCTACACACAAAGCCACAGTTACATAAGCTCAATAGTGGTCAGTGGATTTAGTGGCTTCTGCTCAGATGTTGAAGTATTGATGGATACTGTACCATCAATGGAAGCTAATTTATTTTCAGCTGGACGCTGGGTGCTAATTTCTGTTTTCTTTTCCCTGAGCTGCAGGTGGTCCTGGACTTTAAATGAATCATTAAATCAAAGGGCTTATAAGGTTACTAGACAGTTCTCTTTAGGCTTATTGAGAAATCAAGGCATAATGTAATAAGTAGATAATTATTAGCTTTATACAATTAACAGATACCTCTCAATGGACCAAAATGAATAATATTTCTGTAATGTAGCTCTTGACTTGATTCATGTTGTAAGAGCTCTGCTGAAGTTTTATTCTTCTGTGATGGCTGAGAAGAAAGTCCGTCATTTAGAAATAAGAAGTCAGAATGCAGCGTATTTTTAGATATCTAACAATTTTTTTTTCTAAATGTTAATCCAATAAGATCAGAAGGAGGACTTGTAAAATGTGCAACAATGGTTTAGAAATATTTGTCAGCTAAACCAGCAAAAAGCAAAAATACACCATTTCTTATTTGTCATTTGATATTATTATTTGATTTCTGATGCTGTGAGACAATTTGGGTTATGAATCAAATGGACAGTGCAAAAACTAAGTTGATTCATATTTGTTTTACTTTCTAGGTCTAGAACAGAGGTTCCCAAACTTCCCCCCTTGTTCATCTGGAGCAGGGGCTGAGTATAACAGGGAGTCTCTAAAAATCTCCCTTCGCTCACACACATCGTTCAACCAGAAATAGTTTGGAAACCACTGGGGGGGTCCAGGAGAAAAAGTTTGGGAACTACTGATCTAGAACATAGTTTTAAAATTATTTAAATACATTTTTTTTGCCCTGGTTGCTGCTTGAAGTCAAATTGTATGTTTATTAAAAATATTCAAAAATTGTGATATAGTCCATAATTAAAACACAAATTACTTAAATGCAGACACTGTGTTTTTATGGGATCTTAAAATGTCTGTAAAGTTCCTATATCAGCAACAGTGAAGTATTAAACATGTGGTATTATAATGGCCAAACGACCAGCACACCTTCTACCCATGACTTCTCTGTTCAGTTGGTAAGGATTTAATGTCTAAAATATGCTAAATAATGAAGTTAAGTAACAGTGAAAACTCATTAACTTTAAAAAACAATTAACCCAGACCGAGGCTAAAAAGTTGAGCAAAAACTAGAAACCATTTGAATTTTTACTCTAAAAAGCTGTTTTCCACATCAGTGACTTCATTGAATTTGACCAAGTTGTTTTAATTTTAAGTCCCTCATTAATTTGTTGGCATTGGTTGTTGCCTTTACACTCCCACCTTAAGAATTAGCTAAGCTATGTGACAAAGGTGACTAAACTACTTTCATTTTCTAGTCTCAACAAAGTATGGCATGTTCTACATGCTCATTTAAATAGAGATTTTGGATCACTAAATGGTTTGATTAGGTTTAAGAAGTCTGTTTTTTTTTTCTTTTTCTTCTGCTACATGTTTATCACCTATTTCTGCAGGAGAGGAGTATGTTGTGCCTGTTTGCTGCTATGTCACTTGCCTTTGGTTGGCATTTAAATTTCCCTAGGCAGTATATTTTGTACCCCCTAATTTAGAAATGGAGATGACATTAATGAACAAATTTGACTAATAGCCATCAATGACAATGTTGCACACAAGTCAGATGTTTACTGGATGTTAGTCAGTTTTAGTTGGAGAGAAGCCAGAGAAACTAGTTAAACTGAAACCAAGAGGCAGAGCATGAGGCGGTTTTGAAGATAAAGAAGAACAGATAAGTGGAAGTGACTGCTGTTCTGGGACCTGTCATGTCTATGAGTGACATACAGTTTCATAGCTAGAGGCTGTGATGTTACTTGTGGTGAAGAGAAAAGTGATGTTAAAAGTTATTGCGCAAATAAATCTCATTACCACACAAATTCTGGAGATTGATAAACACAAATATTGCTTTAAAACTAAAGTTTATGCGTCATTGATTGAAGTTCTTAGCAACACCAATTACTTTAAGTCGCATATCTGGACCTCTAAATGCTAATCAGTAAATATGAAAACTTTTATGAGACATAAACGCAACATAAACCAACATGGGGGAAAAAATGGCTTGAAAATAAATAAACCCAATCATACTGTCAGGGTTTTTTTTTTTTTTTTTTTTTTACTAATCATCCGTTAGCTTATTTTTATTATTGTAGGAAGACTAATTAATTGTTTTTTGCTTTTATAGAGAAGACACATATTAATTACAGTTTATATTCTATCTTGTCAATATTTTAAATATATTGAAATCATAACCTATGCTGAGAGGATGCACTTTGTTACACAGCAAGACAACAGATACAGATTGGCACCCAACTTCAACACAATCAAAACATAACCATAACTGATGTTAACTAATCTTATTTATAACGCTATCAAAGCATGATAATAATATCTGAGACATAAAATGTAGATATGTTTGCAGTTGGCCTTATGGTTGAACATGTTTTCTTTAGTCTGATTTGTTCAGTCATATTCAGATTCCTTCCATGCGCCCAAGGCCACTCATTTCCTTTCCCACTAAGATAAATGAGCTTGTGTTGTCTACATGGGACAGCTGGCCTTGCAGAGGTTCCGGCATGAAAACCTGAGTGTGAGTTAAGGTGGACATGTTCGAAACTCTCCCTTAATGGCCACATGTGGAGTGGTGTGGACCAGGACCGGTGCCCCTTGTGGTTTCATGTCAGGATGGTAAAGGTGGGACTGTCTGGATTTAGGCCAAGGTCAACGCACAAAGCACCACAGGGTGTTCACCAAATCTCTGTGCGACCATTCAGATGAAGCCGAGTCAGCAAAGCGCTTGTCCAGGCCACAGCAGCGTTTTAACTTTGTTTCAGCTGTGAACAGGATGTGTGTTGGGACTGCCTCAATGACAGAATGAATGAAATAGAAGAGATGGTATATTATAAAAGAGATTGCACAGTTATAGTTCATTAAGCAAAAAATGCTTTGGAGGGACTAAATATTTGCCATGTTCTGGTTTTGGTGTATTGCTTCTTTGAGGAGTTAATGGCTGCACCGCCCCTTTAACAGAGGGGGTTGTGCTGCTAATGGCCCAGTAATAGCGTAATGGCCGATTCCCAGGCTTTAAGTGACGGAAACCATTTACAGCTTTCACAGCAAAGTGCATCTTTCCACAAGAACGGTAAAATTTGTTAGAAGCTGTTGGGATTGATTAACTCTCTATAGCAGAGAGGAAGGAACAGGAAATTAGGTTCACATTCTTGATGTGTGTGTTTTGTCAGAAAGATGCAACAACTCTTTGATAAAAAAAGACTTATCTCAGATTCTCACTGTAGATTTGGATAGAATAAGAAAACCACATGACGCCAGATTGTATAACATGAACTAACTGGTTTTATTGAAAACAAAAGCAACACTTCTTCCTGCTGGCGTATAAATTACTGACTAGTTATATTAACGTCATAGCTAGACCTGTCGCTATAATAAGTTTTGCGATACATGATAATATTGTTGTTTTGAGGCCATCTTCAACTAATATAATAATACAAGTTCACCCTCTCAAAGATTAAGCCTTAGTTTTGTATAGACCCAGATTTTATTCAAAACAGCCAAATACTTGAAAAAAAATGTAGGCAGCCTTTTAAAAGCTGAAGTTGTGTTTATTTATGTCACCCGATTCACATTGAAATCTGTTTAAAAACTGCAATCCCAGAATTATATATTTAAAAAATAATCACATAGTGCTATAAAACCTTCTACATGTGATATTTAAATGTTTTTTTCCTGTTATTTTCCATAATAATAGAGTTATAATAGTTTATTCAGGTCAAACATCATAACTGTTGCAGTGGAATATTTTCAGACCAAAACAGAGCAGATTCTGCCTTGGAACAGAAATGCATCAGGCTTCTTCTTATCTTTTTTAAATAAAGTAAAACTTTCGGTAACAAGATGGAAAAGGTAGATAACCCTTTTCTAGGTATGTTCACATTATCGCTGGGACTTTTTAAAACTGCAGCCTGCTGTAACCTGAGACGAACACAAACCTGAATGGTAGGAAAGCAACTTTTTTGCCAGTTTTACTTTATAAAACCTGGTAAGGAAGATCGGTCCATGCTCAACCGTTCCCACTAACAAGTTGCTTTTCTAGATCTAATCGGCAACACCTGACGGCCTTTTCAACATGCACATGCTTTTTGTTTTATTTTAGAGATAAGTTTAAGCCAATTTGTTTTCTTGTTTACATATTTCACCTAAGAAACAGTACAGGGTTCCACCCACTTTCTCTTTCCAGCTTTTATGTTTAAAATACCTAGACAAACGCAGACGAAAGATGAATTATGAATTTTTTTTTTAGGACGGCTCCCAACAGCTGAGGCAGGATATGACACGCTAAATCTTACTCTGGAATGTATGACAATGGTACTACGGGAGTGTTTTCTTGCAGCTCCAATGTGCTTTTGACCACAAATGTCTTTATTTTTGTTAAATTATTTTTTTCCTCCCACACAGACGGAAAAAAAACGTTTTACTTAACTTCACAAAAAAGTTGCCAGTGCTCTGTTGGAGTATTTGAGAATAGTAACAAGCATACAAACTTGCCACTTTCTTTCTTCAGTCTCCCTGACACCCATCCACACATCACTCGCTTATGTGAACACACACTCAAGCTGGCATACATCCACACTTAATACTGGAGTCTGTTTTTTTTTTTTTTTTTCATTCAGACGGTCCCGTCTGTGCGGCCGGACAGCAGATTGGAGATCCATGAGTCGATGAACTTTGAAGCAGAAAATGATTTTTGCCCTGGTTTGGAGATGAGCCATGCTCATGTCATTCCTTTATTAGACTCTGCTGAAGTAATCCTTTTCCAGATTCCTCTGTCCTCCCACGCCAGCCTCCCTGCTGAGGGTAAAAGTCTAAGACTGTGATGGTCTTACTTTGGGCTGGACTGGCCTCTGTAATTTAGGTTTATACCATCTGTGGCATGTGTTTAGGTTGCGTTTTCTTTATTTAACAGAAGAAGAAAAAAAAAACCCCTTCTTTCTCTGCGTCTGCGTCTCTCCTAAGCAACCACGTCTTAATTTCTTTCCAAGCATTTTCTTTGTGGCTACATGTTAAATTGAGTGCATTTGACATGATTGATTGCCTCCATTATTCGCAGTAATATAGCTCAGTAGGCCGTTTTAAAATGCCGTATCAGGTCTCATTTAGTTTTATGGTATCGTGTGTCAAGCGGTCCATTTATGTTTGACTCAACTGTCTTCAGTCTGGTGACTTCACACAATTTTTCAAAGAAGCTGAGAACAACCACCAAGTTTTAGATGGTGACCATATAAGGAGTCTGACAAATCAGTTTGATGCCGTGTTATCTTGGATTCTTGGTGGTTAATTGTTAACCAGAGTTATGGTTGTGTAATGTTGGATGTTTTTTAGGTACAGTCATGACTGCTGAGAGGCACTTTTTAAAAAGTCATTACAGACATAAAATACAATGTAGCTCTGTATTCGTTCACTGGATAAAGTTCAAACACAACTTTACAAGTTAAGCTTGGCTTTTTTAGAGCTAGCTTTATTTTTGCTTTGAGAGACTCTCAAAAGCAGTCTCTCATTTTCTAAGCAGAGAAAATGTTAACTTTGTTTTTAGTTTTAACACAGATTGTAGTGCAAAACTAGAAATGCTCCAAGAATTCAGCCAATCAGGATCAGCTGTGCTACTTTAGATTTTTAAAAGCTTGACCAATAATTGGCTGAATGGAAACTAAAAAAAAAATATACCAGGTGATAATAACAGCAGTACTCTTCGGTGTGGACTCTTTCTGAAGGAGGAGTACCTAAAATAAATTCTCTAACAACTTTTACTGTAAGAATCGAGTAACTTTGTACCACTAACCTAAATGTCATAAGTTTCCTTACAATAAAATATATCTTATTTAGAAATTGGTATATAATCAGAACTCTTTTTGTTGTTGATTTAAAAATAACCTTTTTTTTTTGTTGCTTCGATGCATTGTCCCAGTCTTTAAAGTTTAGAAGCTCACAGCCCCTCTCTGCTCTCACATCTCTCTCCTTTTCGCGTTCTTGCTATTTTGAAGGCAAAAGGTGCAAACAAGCTCCACATGCTGCTGCTGCAAATTGCCGCTCTTCCCTCTTGTTGTAAATCTCACTTTCTAATTTTAACCCTGCTTAGCAGTAGGTGAAGAAAGATTGAAATGTGACGACAGCCTCCTTATGTCACTCCCCGTCTTGAATTGTTTTAGGTGGATTCTGTTGGTAGTTTCCACTTTCATCACTTTTTCTCTGCTTTATTTTCCAGCTTCTCGCTAATTAAGTATAAACTTAATTATCGCTTCTTTGCTGTTTAGATTCCCGGCGGCGCCCTGCGTCAGAGCCCTGCTTTTTTTTTTTTTTTTTATCTGTGTGTACGTTGGTGGTTTTCTGTCTGTCCTCTGATAAATCCTGGTGTTGGACGCATCTGTCCCTGTGCTGTGTGGTGACGGTCCTGTCCTGTCCTGTGCTCTGCTCTCAGTGTGTGAATGGAGCAGTGTGCGAGTACGGCCTCCCTGCTGGCCTCCGTGCGGGAGCAGGAGAGGCAGTTTGAGATGCTGAGCCGGGCTCTGGAGGAGGAGCGGAGGTCGTGTGCCGGCACCTTGCCCCGCCCCCTCCCCAACATGCAGGTAACGCCCTCTGACCCTTCCACCCTCATTACCCTCATGCACCTTTTCCGTCTCGGTCCTCCTCGGATTCTTCCTTTTGATCTGAACCGGTTCATCCAAAGTCATCTTCATCATCACCCTCATCTCATCTGTGCTGGACGGCAGCAGACCACAGCAGCAGCTAAAACACGCGACGCTTAGACTTCAGATTAAATAAAGTAAATAAATACTTTTTAAAACTTAAGCCCCAGAGGGGGTTTCTGAAGTATGTGTTTAAAATCAAATCTAATTTATATTTTCTTAGAAATTACAAGCTCTATTTCAATTCTCTTGATATCAAGAAGCTCCATCAGAAGTGTAAGTATCACAGCAACTGCTATAGTTTCAGAGAAAGTGAGAACGGAGCATACGGTAAAATAATTTTATCATAGAAATTACTGCAGTAAATGTCAATATTGTTTTGGGACCATTTTCACGCAATATATTGTTAATGCACAATAATGTGAGTTTGCTCTCTCAAAGACTAATAAACTTTAGTAATGTACAGAACACTTAACACTGGAACTGGAAGATATTCTAAATATCCGAAAGAAAACACAACACACAAAAACGATAAATAAAATGTAAATAAAAACCACACCGAACTGAAACCATAAACACAACGGATTATGAAGTTTATTTAAACAAAATTGCCTTTCAAAGATATTAAGCATCAGAAAGGATTAGCTTATTTTAATATACCATGCGATTAATTGCTTATTGTAACAGTTTTATCCCTCACCAGAATTTTTTGCATTATAGTGTAGCACATACAGACATTCTAGAAATGTCACAAATAAGGCTACAAACTTCTGGAAACCACAGACTCACCTGTGGACATTACCTGTGCAAAGAACAAAAAGGAAAGAATAATTTCCTTTCTAATAATTAATATTTTTTGAAAGGCAATTATGTTTACAGAGACTTTATAATCCATTTTATTTATGGTTTTGTTTGTGAGTTGTGTTTATTTTCATTATATTTACCAGTACTGTTTTTGGTTTTGTTTTTTGGATATTTAAAACTGGCTTCCAGTTCTAGTGTAAAGTGTTCTTTACAAAATTAATGGATATTCATCTTTGAGAGAGTGAACTTGCATTATTTTTCCATCATCAATATATTACTGGAAGTAAAACCACCAAAATATATGCTTTTTTTTTTTTTTTTTGGCACTACCAGAGCTCCCTACACTGTATTTTTGATGAAGGTTCCTGGTCACCGACGTCTGTCCCACAACCTTTGGGCATAAATTCAAATGCCATATTATTTCAGTTAACATCTGTAAGTTCCACAAAGACGTTCTCGTGATTGTTCCCCCTCAGCTGTCAGGCTTTGGAAATGCTGCGCCGCCCGATGGTTTTGTCCTGACTTGTCCATGAATGTTTGCATGCAAAACTACGTCTTGCTTTTATGTTTGGTTTGTTGTTCCGACTTTTTCTGATACGGATTACTCTTGTTCTTCTGTCTTTACTTGCTGGAGGGTATCCCCTGTTGGGGTAAGGATGAAAATAAGATCCCGTCTTCTGATTTCTTAAATAAAGTAGGTCACTGTTTTGCTTATCAGTCACAGGGTGAGTCAGTTACTTGGCTCTGAACCTGAACTTAAAACGCTCGATAATTCTTTCGCTTTCTCAGAGGAGCCATTAGTATGTACCGGAACAGCTTAGCACTTTCTCACCATCAGGGAACCCTTGCTGCTTTAGCCAATAACCATCCACCTCAGCTTGCTGCTCTGGCATGTTGCCGCACCTTAATCTGACAATGTCTCAGGTAATTTCAAGGCTGTTCTGAGTCATAAGGTGCTGCAGGATGTTAAATAGTGAGTGTGTGCAGACCAGGAAGGTTGCTTGTGTTGCCCCCATCACTGCTGTGTGTTGGTGTGTGTTAACATTGCCTGAAGGCTCCAGCATGCCTCTGCTAGGCAGCGCAACATGATATCGGTCTTTACTGACAGGTATCCACATGTCTCCATCTGCCCAGCTGCTTCTCTTTCTGTCTGTGGCTTAATCTGATCTGAACAGTTTAAGTCCAGTAGCTTAATCTGATGTGTGTGTGTGTGTGTGTATGTGGACGGCTTTATTGTCATCAGTTTCCAGCCAACAGTGACTTATTTCTGTTTTTTAACTTTAAATCATGAAGAATCTCATTTTAAATGGGTACTAAGCAGGAACAGAGGTCTGTCTGTGGCTGAAGAATCATCAATCATGTCAGCTGTTCTTTCTTCCATTACTGATAAATTCTCCATTTGTCATCTATTCATACCACCATCACAAATCATCCATTATTGTTATGTTACAATGCCCTGCAAAAGTATTCATACCTCCTTGAAGTTTCTCATATTTTGTCTATTTACCACCTCAACCTTTAGAATTTTTTTTTAATCCCTGAATCCAACTAAATATAATTTGCTTAAAGCCACGACTGTTATGTTTGGAAAAAAACAAAAAATAATAATGTCTTCTATGGGAAATTTGCTTTCATTTTATTTAAAAAAAATATTTTTTTATAAATGAAGCAAACATCAAACCATTTCCTCCCGATGGCTGGATAATGATGGTCAGTTTTTACATTTTCATTTGTAAAACAAAAAGTTGCCAAACCCATGAAGTTTCCTACCACTTAAAAATATGCAGCACTACATTTGTTGTCGTTGGAAATCTCAATAAAATAGATGTTGTGGTTGTAAAGTAACTGAATGTGAAAAGGTTCAAGGAAGATGGATTCTTATGCAAAAACTGTATAAAGGTAAAAATGTTTTACCTTCTTAAATATAAAAACCTTAGTTGTATCGTCATGACTGCAAGTATGTATTTCTTAAAACCATTTGTTTTATTTCTGGTCTGTTGATTGCGTGTTTGTAACGCATGATGGGAGAAAAAGGTCTCATAACATTCCTTTTTTTTCTTGCTACGCAGATGTGGCTGAAATTAAAAAGTAGTCTGATAAATCGCTGCTTTCATCTTGTTCTGGATGAATAAAGGCATCTGCTCACTAGCTAGCGGCGTGACACAAATGCTGTGTTTGCCTAGAAATGCATATTTAAATCCAGTTTCTTGCTAGTGCCATGTGTGATTCTCTCACAAACATGATTTTGTTTCTGTATGTTAACAGAACGGCCGCATTCCTTGTGATGCAGACCTAGAAAGGCTGACGCTGAACGAGGGTTACATCAACGGGACGCATCATGTAAGATTCAGACCTTTGATGCCTGAAGCTGGAGATAACGGAGCATCGCATTCCTTTTCTGTCAATTGATAACTATATACGCTTTAGCAACATAGAAGATGGACTTTAAGCTGCAGACTGCATTTAATGCTCATGACTGGGACTGGTTTGACAGTACTGTGAATAGTTTATTGATCATCACACAATAAACTGAGCTATATTATGTCATTATATCAAATTGGCCCTTTGGAGTCTCACAACTTGAGACATCGGGACTGAAATTGAGCATTGTGTACATGTGCATGTAGTTCAGGATGGAGCCTGGTCAGCTGGTGCAGGAGACTTTCACAATGGAGGAGCCTCAGCAGGTGCCCCCGGTAATCTCCGTGGAGACGGATGACGACGGGACCACGAGGCGCACAGAAACCACGGTAAGGAGGAGATCAAATGGCAGTGGCGTGTTTTAGAGTCAGAGACTAAGTGCATCTCAGAAAGTTAGAACACTGTTCAAAAGTTCATTTATTTCAGTAACTCGTTTGAAGAACATCATATAAATGCAGTTCACATGGACTATGATGATTTTTTATTTTTACTTTCAGCTAATTAAAACATTTAACAACATTCTGACTTGTAAAACAATTTGAATAGGCACATTTAATACCTGCTTAAAGATTGTTTTCAAAAGATACTTTTAATATGACAAAAAGAACCTTGTTGGAAAGCATATTTTAATTTCTTGATGTACCTGTGTGGCATTTTGTGTCTGTTGCAATTCAATTTTGATGGGGATTTTATGTTATTTTGAAATGTTTGGGAATGTTTTCTCCAGCATGATTTTCAGAAGTTTCTGATTAAAGTAGCGTATGAAAACACAAACAGAACTGACAAAACCTCTCACGGCAGCTACACCATGTCTTTTCCATTTTGCAACAAGTCTGTTATTTGTAATAAATTAACACAACATAGTTCATAGTAGTGACCTGGGGACAGAGAGAAAATGAGCTTTATTACAATTTTGCTTTTGCATTCATGCAAATGGTCTAAATGAAACCCAGACAATCAGCTTCCTTTAAAAACGAAATAAAAACCGGCCAATCCTTGACAAAATGTCAACGAGTGTAAAGAACGTAGCTCCTGTTTTAATGCTAGGTGTGTTAACAAAAACCACGGTGAAACACTCGCTCCCTTTCTTTTCTTTTTAGGTGAAGAAAGTAGTAAAGACCACCACGACTCGCACAGTCATCCCCTCCGTGTCGGACACTCTGTCTGTGGATGGAGGCGGTTCTCTTGTCGGGGGTTACGCCTCATCCATGGCCTACAGGCCGGGCCCGGGCGGCGCCGTGCCCATGGAGTACCCCACCCATACCGTGCCCCGCAATTACCACTATGGTCCACCAGGGGGCTACGACGACTACCGTGGAGGACCTCCGTCTGAGGCGTTCTCCAGCCTCAGCAGGGGGGCTCGGATGGACGATCGCTACAGGTAACAGGAGTTTACTGAAACCTGAACTCCTCTCATCAGATTTTAGTGATGCAGTCGCTGCATTTTGAGCTCGTTGCGTTCAGATGGTTGAATGAATTAATTTCGACTCCGTTTTCCCTCCACTCTATCTATTCTCTATCAGACCAGTCCACGCAGACGGCTACAGAACCCTGGATCCGAGCTACCGAGCTCCTAGCAGGAACCAGTTGGACCCATATGCTGCCCAACCACAAGTGTGTTCAACAGTCACTGCATCATTGGCTTCGGGGCTTGTTTTAACTGAATCTAGCTCTGGCATGCTGATCTTGCAGGTTTCACCTGCTAAGTTAACATTGACGATTTGTTTGCCAGCTGCAGTGTGTCAAAATCTACTGGAATAACTGGTCTGCAGGTACTGTAAAGCGCTATTTCTGTCTCTCTGCAGGTTGGGCGAATGGGAAGTGCGTTGGAGCTGTCGTCCATTCCCCGGTTTGTCGCAGATCCGTACGGTCTGGAGGATGACCAGCGCAGCATCGGCTACGACGAGCCGGACTACGGCATGGGACACTCGATGCACTACAACACCATGCCCCTCAACCACGCCTTCCCACATGGCCCCCCGCCACGCAGGACCGGGTGAGTGTGGTAGTACGGTTTGGCAAAAATCTGGTTCTTCTCTCTCATAGCTTAAACAACAACAAGTTTGTTCTCCCTCTGCAGGAGTTATGAAGGCGCTTTAGATGGTGCAGGAGAGGTTTACTACTATGGTGCCGGGGCACCGCTGGCTAAGGGCGAGAGGGGCAGCGTGGCTTCACTGGACGCTCTGAGTTTGAGGAAAGGACCACCAGCTAGTGGATGGCGTCAGCCGGAGCTGCCAGAGGTCATCGCCATGCTGAACTACAGACTGGACCCAGTCAGGAGCAATGCAGCTGCGTACCTGCAGCATCTCACCTTTAAGAACGACAAAGTAAGACTTTTTCTTTCATCATGAAGGTGACCTTCTCCATGTGGTGCCCTTTTTATCCACTTGAGCACCGGGCCTTAAAAAATGTTTGTGCCCGCCATTGAGCCTGGTGAAATATAAGGAAGCACGCTATAACACAAGCACACGAATAACATCAACCTCCTGGATTTACAGGTGAAGTCTGACGTCCGCCGACTGAAGGGCATCCCTGCCCTCGTGTCCATGCTTGACAACCCTAACAGAGAGGTCAGTTTGACGCTCCCTCCAACTGGTTTTCTGTTTGTTTCATAAGTTAGTTATACCTGAGTTCACTGGAGTCAAATTGATGCCTAAAAGGATTGAGCTTTTACTGCACTGCTTTTACTATTTAAACCTTCTGTGTTTGTACAGAAGGAACTAAAGCTATAAATTTGAATTATTTGGGGACAGATGGTCTTAATGATTTTGGGCTTGATCCATATGAATGGTTTTTTTTTTTTTTTTTCAACATTTTTCTACATTTTTCTATGGAATGTAATGTAATAAACCTCAATATATTGTACAATTTGCGTCTGAAACAGGTTTTAATAATCTTAAAATCAGATATTTGTTGGAAAACTTCAAACCTGGGGTGCACTGGTTCGGATTAAAGCTGGTTCATAGCTCTACGTTTCCGTGCATCTAGAGTGAGAGAGAAGTGTATTAAGTACTATGTGCAGCATAACTCTGGGTTACAGCATTCTGGTTCCCTTGCACGCGTTTAATCTTTTGTTTACAGAGTAATCACTAGTGTCTCATAAAGCTGTCCCTGGCTCTGTGTTACAGGTTCACTTTGCAGCGTGTGGAGCACTAAAGAACATTTCTTTCGGCAAAGATGCAGACAATAAAATTGCCATCAAGAACTGCGATGGAGTTCCAGCGCTGATCCGGCTGCTGAGAAAGACGCGCGACCAGGACCTCACAGAGATCATCACAGGTTCGACTTATATGTAAAAAAAAAAAAAAAAAAAAAAAAAAACACAGGCTTTGTACGTTCTGGGCATCTGGTCTGCGCTGTGGTTTGTTTAGTCATTTATTTTTAAAGCTGCTTTTCTTTAAAAATAAATGATTGAATGCAGTTGAAAGAGCAGAAACTTGGCAATATTTCCTCCACTAATCTGGCAGCCAACTAGATCTCCTTCTGTTTGAAATTAGCATTTTGCTTAGTAGTTTTATTGCACATACAGGGATTCAGAAACTTGTTGCAGGTTATGTCATGTATTTCAAGCCCATTAAATCCATTATGTTCTTGTCTCCACTTCCTTGCTAAATTAAAAGTCTTCCTTCCGACAGAACTTTTTTTTCCTCTCTCTGTAGGTTTTTCATTTGTGGTAAAGCTCATTCTGCAGATCATTTGCTTTTGTAGTCGATGCACATGAGCAAAACAAAGATTGAGGAAAACACAGGGCCTGAGCCGAACTACAGGGACAAGAATGAAAGTTACATTTAGTTAAATTACAGAATTCACATTCTTGCAGGCTGTTTTTCTTCAAATTGGGTTTTTTAGGTTATTTTTGTGTAGAGACTGTATGGATCATGATATAAAATGCTGAATAGTTGTATGTAATGAGTTTTGTTTCCTGTTTACAGTCGCTGATAAATGTGGGTTCTAGACGGTTTTGGAACGTGTATCTTGGAGAAAATAAAACTCTCGGCAAAAACCGATGAATAAAAGATGCTGACATACAAAATAAATCTATGAAACAATAGAAATGTTTATTCAGAGGTTGTGGGCTACTGTTATTGTTTTAATTATGCTATACAAGCATATTTCATATAATTCTAAATTTGCAGGAGTCCTGTAGTTTTCCAATTATATCTGTTTTTAAAGTGTCACTTTGAAACTAGACTAAGCATCGTCTTCTCACACGATAACCATAAAATGGTGCGTTTTCCCCCATAGGGACTCTGTGGAACTTGTCGTCCCAGGACTCTGTGAAGATGGAGATTGTGGATAACGCGCTGCACGCTCTCTGTGACGAGGTCATGGTTCCCCATTCGGGCTGGGAGCGGACGACCAACGGCGCTGGAGGGGGCGAAGAAGACGGCAAGCCCAGAACTCCGGAGTGGGACACGGCGCTCACTAATACGGCGGGCTGTCTGAGGTATGAAGGAAGGAAAGGGAAGAACGCAGATCAAAGCTGCCGCTAATGGAGGGGAGACCTGATCTCTTCAGGAAAACAACAGGGAAGGAGTCTGGTTAAGCAGATTGATGGGAGGAAGGAAGAAAGTTAACACAGCAGAGGACCTGGGTGTGTTTTTATAAAGCTACGTAGAACACAGTTGGAATGCAAAGATTTTCCAAGCTTTCATTAATCTGATTGAACTCTGCTGCTCTTCAAGAAATGTTTTGTCTACATAAACATAGTCTGACTAGAGTAATCATGTAATGAGTAATTTTTCTGCAACGTTTGATCTCACAAGTGTGTATTTATGTCGCTTAGTTTTCAAAAGGCTTTGCCAAACAAATCCAAAAAGTGTGGATCACCCCAAGTTCTACCAATTACTTCCATACATCACCTGATGTTGTTTAATTTTAATCTCCATACTGCTGTTCACAATCTCTAACACCACACATCGCCCTGAACCCACCGTCTCTACCATAAAACATGGAGAGGGCAGCATCATGCTCTGGGGTTGTTTTTCCTCAGTATTTTGGTCAATCTTGGAACAAAAAAGTTTGTTAGAGGCTGGAAAAGACTTGAGACTGAGACAGAGGTTCACCGTCCAGCAGGTCAGTCGCCCTGGACTTCCCAGCGACTTCCAGCAAAATGCTGGAAAAACAGCATTTTGTTGCTGTTTTTCCAGCAACAAAATGCACATGTCTCTCCTTCCCCCAATGTTATTTCACCCTTAGTGTTTTAGAGTGAAGCTTTAGACAAGAGAGAGCTACAGTGGAGAGGCTTAAAGTCAAAGTGAACCTGCTTTTAGATTAGACTGGCCCAGTCAAAGTCTAGACCCCAAACTAACTGAGAATCTGTGGCTGAAGCCTGAAAATGTCTTTCCACAGATTCTTTCCATTGATTCCGACTGAACCTGATCGATTTCAAAGAGCAGTGGAGAGTTTTGATATAAACCAGGTTGATAGCAACACCTGGTTCTGGAAAGTATGAACAGAAGAGCTGAGCTTAAATGAACTCCACACTTTTAAGATTTGTATAAGTAAAAAAAAAAATAAAAATAAAAAATGAGTGTCCTCGTTATTACACCTCACCATTATGAACTACTTTGAGTTGGTCTGTTACAGACAATCCTTTCAGAGCCCTGCTGCTTGTTAAATTTGGAAGCGGTCTGTCACAATGTTTAAATAAATCAGAGGAACGGGAAGAAAGGAATTTAAGTTGTTACAGGAAATAGCAGGGAGCAGTGGGGCAATGGCCTGTACACTGTAAACAGTATTAGCAGGCCAGTGGGTCTGTTATCAGTGGATTCTCTTCAACAGTTCGGTTAATTAGAGCTGTTCTGCTTAATGGGAGAAGCATGTTAGAAATGTTATCTTGAAGACTTTAAAAGTCTTGGTGGCTGACGATTTGTGCTCGGCATCAAGTATGTCATGTTGAGCTTTGACTGTCTGCCTGAAGCTCCAGGATGAGTCGAGTGAATTGGGGATGAAAATGAGACATTAGTAGTTCAACTTGTAGAATCTGGTTTTGCTATAAGATGGATGTGAGAGGTATGGTTTGGATTAGTAGCTGTAAGAATCACTCTCAGGGTTTCTTCCTAGATTCCCACCTTAACTCTGTTTAAAAGGCTTCCAAGATTTCCAAACACCACCATGCTTCCTGACAGGCTGAAAGCTCAAATAAATACAGATGAACAACTTTGTTTTAATTTATTCAACTTTTTCTGTGGTTTGTGTGAACTTTCACTCTAAATAACAACTTTAGATGAGTGATCTAGTTCTCAGTTTGCAGGTATCCCAGCCCGGCTATTAATTAAAGTTTTAGAACAGGGATGAAAACTGGAGGAAAACGGCTGATGGCAACTGGTTTTTTGCATCTCCAAGTACAATTACCAAAAGTTCTACAAGTTGTTTTAGCTTTTAGTTTCATTCCAAGAAAAGAGTAGTAAAGTTGGAAGATTATCTCCATATTTTCAGAAACCAGCGAGTCTTCTCCAGATCAGATTTATCGCAGCTAATCTAGCCTAGAAACTGTCTGTATTTTCAGATGTTAATAAGGTAAAAGTACCGCGTTTCGACAACAGAATATGGAGCTGCGACTTCAGCGTGTCATCGAACGAGCATTCGCTTTTTGATTCTTAGCTTCTACCTCATGAGCTTCAACCACATTGCACACAGCAGCCCATCTTCCTTCAGTGAAAGTGCTCATGTAACACGCACATATATGCGCATGTAACCGGATCTTGTCAGACTCTTCTTTGTGAAACTGCAGATTTAAAGGGAGTTTCATTCAAACAACTGTGGGGGGAGTGGTTTTCAGACACAGCTGTACTTGTTGTCGATTCATGTTGTGACCAAAACTGACAATTATTTTTTTTTCCTTCTTTACGGCTTTTCATTTCTCAGTTGCCTCATTCTTCCTTTTTTGTGTCTGTTTTTAGGAATGTGAGTTCAGAGAGAATTGAGGCGAGGCGGAAGCTGAGAGAGTGCTCCGGTTTGGTCGATTCCCTCATGTACATCGTTCAGTCCCAGATTAACTGTAAAGAGCTCAACAATAAGGTATGTGCAAGGTTGGCTGGATTTATTCAGAATTCTGCATTTAAAACTAATTGTGTATCCTACAACTTTTTATTTTTATTTTTATTTTTTATCTTTTTACACCTGCGCCTTGTTCTCTGTGTCTACACAGTTGACTGAGAACTGTGTTTGTCTGCTGAGGAACTTGTCGTATCATGTGCACAAAGAAATACCGAACTTTGAGGCCTACGACGAGAGCAAACTAGACAACTCGAGCCCCGCCCCCTCAAGCCAGAGGGCTGGCTGCTTCAGCTCCCGCAAGGGCAAAGGTCGGTGTCACAGAGCGACATGAAGTCATGTGTTGTGTGTCCGTGTGTGTGTGTGTGTGCGCTCATTCAGTTTCTGGGGCATTTAGGGTGACATCACTGACTACACATTTTAAGTCAACTGATACCAACACACACACGCCTCAACAAACAAAACTACTCGATGTTTGAGGAATGCCAACAATCTCTTCTCATCGTCTGTGGTCGCTGCTGGTTTTTCATTGAGAGCATCGATTTGTTTCAGCTGCAGCTTTTTTTTTTTTTTTGCTGGAACTTAAGCTGACACTTTATCGTATCTGTTATTCATGTTAACAGAGTTCATTCAGAAATAGTGAGTTTTTTAATTAGTTATTTTTCACTTGTTTACTTTTTGATCATTAACAATAAATCATCCTAAATTTCTCTTTATATATGACAGTAAAAGTTATTTTACTGCTGATAGAAACTTTACATTTCATGATCATCTAACGGCACAAACTGCAGAAACAAACTGCGTTTTCCACATGTCTTGTTTCCACTGAGGAGTTGGTCAAAGGGTCGGGCTGATGTCGGTTTGCTTTCTCTGAACTAGTTGATGTTTGTTTTTTCTTTTACTAAGCTAAATCTGTTGGCAATAAATTCTTAATCTGTTTTTGTTAACATTTATTTTACCAGATGAGATGATTGAGAGCAAATTCTCATTTTCAACCACAACCTGTTCAGAAAACATTAATTCTTGAATACATACAAGGCGCATGTCACCTGTGCTGGTAGTCAGGATGTGAGCACATGTTATTTGGGTGGCGGAGTAATGGCTGCTTTCCCTTTTAACGCTTTCTCTCCTTCATTTTTTTCTGCCGTTCTTTTCTTCCTTATCTTTTTCTCCTCTCCGTTCCTCTTTTCCCCGTCTGGGTCGGCTACAGATGAGTGGTTTTCCAAAGGTAAGCTTTCTTTACCTCTGTGTAACGACACTCGGCTTCCGCTGCGTGATCTTGTCTGATCAAGTCTGGGTTGTTGAAACTAACAAGCACGCCTGCTCTTCGTTGTGGTTGTCCTGCACCGTAACCCTCAGTCAAGAACTTGCATCTTAGTTTGACTTTTCCTTTTGGCTAGTGTGTTTGCAGACGCCAAAACTAGTTGAAATGCAACAGCAGTAGAAATTGCACTAGAGGTAGCACACACTTGTTTCTGTTCATTTCTTGAAATGTAATGTCGAGGGTCTGCTGCTTCTAGGAAGGAAAGATGAGGAGGCACCTCACGAGAGGATAAGTATCCCACCGAGGGCCACGCCTGCTAAAGGTAAGCGAAGACCTGGGAGATGATGTTTGACTGCATCACATAAATCTACTCTACATTTTTCTCTGCTCACCTCCTGTTACATGCTTCCTCCCTCCTTCCTGTGTAAATCCGTCCATCCTGCAGGCTATGAGCTGCTGTTCCAGCCAGAGGTGGTCCGCATCTACACATCGCTGCTAAAGGAAAGCAGCAACCCCATTGTGCTGGAAGCCTCAGCTGGAGCCATTCAGAACCTCTGTGCTGGAAAATGGACTGTAAGAGCCACCTTAAGTCATCATCCTGCTCTGTTTCACCAGTGGGGCTGCAAAAGCTTCTGCATTTCTCTCTTTGTTTCCCACCATCACAGTCTTCCCACCTCTCCTCCTGAGCGTTCAGGTGTTGATCAGTGAAGATGCTTTTGAACCAACTGACTCAGAACGTTTTGTCCTTGAAATGTAATTACCTGTAACAGTTTGTGTTACCCTTGTTATCAGCGGCAGTGTAACAATGAATCATCCCCACAAGTTGTTTGTATTTTGCTTCCAAGCGGCTAGATGTTCCCGTCGTTTTGATCACTACTTTAAGGCGTTGAAGTTGTCTCTTTTTTAAATTTTTTTTTTAGTTGTTTTTCACTCGTTTTTAATTAGGTACTTGACCTATTTCACAGGAATGTATTTTGTTTGATAAGCCTTTTAAATCTGACTCATGAATCAATCAGGTATTAAAGGCTCCAGAATTTAAATTTATTTATTTGCTGCCCAAAAACTCTAAAAGTCTAAATTTATTTTGTTGAATCAGATGTAGATACTTTTGTTTTTGATCTTCAGGTGTGCACTTCACTAATTTTATCCAAGCAATGCTATGCAAAATTAGCAACTACGTATAGGAAATATGTGAAGGAGAAATTTAAGAAAGCTGCAGAACAAATGACAATAAAATCTAATTAAGAGTTTAGAGAAAGAAAAATTATACCGACAATGTTTTTCTGTGACAACTGTGTTTTTGTGTGTGATTGTCTGCAAATGCAATGTGGTTAAAAACAACTTTCTGTGGATTTAGTTGTGCCAGTAAACAAAAGTTGCTTCTCCTTCTAATTGGAAATGTTTCTTTTTTTTTTTTTTTGGACCAAACCGCAGTGTTTTGCTTGTCAGCATCATTACTAAAACACTTTGGCTGCTGATGCTTATTTCATATATTTGTAATTTGTAAGTTTTCAGATTAGGCACGACTTGTAGTTTACTGAAAATCCTCTGTGCTCCCGTCTGTTTAGCATGGACGGTACATCCGTGCGTTGATGCGTGAAGAGAAAAGCTTGGTCGTGGTGAGCGAGCTGCTGGATAACTCCAATGACAGAGTCGTCCGCGCCATGTCCGGAGCGATCCGTAACCTGGCTATAGATCCGCAAAACAGGAAACTGCTCGGTGAGACATCAAAAACCATTTCCAACCAAACAGACTCTGGGTTTCTAGGGACAGATTGGATCGGTGCTGGTGTTTGTGTTGGGGAGTGTTTAACTTTTGTTCACCTGTGTCTGTTGGCAGCTAAATACGCGATACCCTACCTGGTGGCAGACTTGCCTGGTGGTGGGCAGAATCAACCAGTGAAAGCGCTGAAAGAAGAGACGGTGGTGTCCATACTGAGCACGCTCCATGAGGTGCTGGGAACCGACGTGGAGGCTGCAAAAACCTTGAGGGCCTCGCAAGGAATTGAGAGACTGGTGCTCACCAACAAGGACAAGTAATGGCGGAGTCAGAAGTGTATTGATTGTTTAATCAGGGTGGGAGCGCATTAAAAAGTCCTTAAAAAGTCTTAAATTTATTTTGGAAAAAGAGTTGGCCTTAGATATGTTATCACAGGTCTTAAGTTTTGTTGTGGCAGGACTATTTAATCTCAGATATTTTATTTAGTTTCATTTTTTTATCACAGGACTTTACTGTTACTCAAAACTTGAGTACTGAGTTTTGAGTTGTTCTGCACACATCTCAAAACTGAGTTGCATGCAGACATCTTCGATTGCTGCTACCGGGAATTAGCTGCTCATATACCCTGCAACAGTAAAGCAGGTTAGCGCAGTTATGTCCAACATGGGTAAATGCAAATTTTATTTTAGCCATTGGTTAACTTCCATCGCCAACCCATGCAATTTATTTATTTGTGATTCTTCTTTTGTACATTTGTCGTAATTCAATGTCTTAAATTCCAGTTCGTAACCTTAAAAAGGTCTCAAGTCTTGAAGCAGCTGTGGTTCTGTGGGTAGAGTAGTCGTCTTGTGGCTCGAAGGTTGTAGGTTTGATTTCAGCTCCTTCCTGTCGCATGTCAATGTGAAGACATTTAAACGATGTGTGTATCGGTGTATTACTGTGTGTGCAAATGGGTGAATGTGACTCTAGCGTAAAGTGCTTAGAATGGTCAAAATGATTGGAAAAACGCTATTTAAGTTCATTCCATTTACCATTTAAGTCTTAAGTTTGAGTTGGTGAATCCTGCAGAAAGCCTAGTTTAGTACAGATCAGGTTTTATTGCCCTTTTGAAGTTGTTTGCTTGTTTTTTTTTCTCTTTTTATAACATCCAGCATTTATTTATTTTTTCCCCCCCCCGTCTTTGAACTTTGGGAAACAGTAACCGCTCAGACCGGGAGGTGCGTGGAGCCGGGCTGGTGCTGCAGAGCGTGTGGGCCCACAAAGAGCTCCGTCGGACTCTGGAGAAGGACGGCTGGAGAAAGACCGACTTTATGGTCAACTTAAATCCCCCCAAACCCGACGACAACAGGCTCAATGGAAGACATGACGACAGCACTTTGCCTCTCATTGACAAAGGTTGGGAAGATGTCGAGCTTTCCTTCACGGTTTCACTATATGTACACATTAAAAACACAAACACCCCACACACCGGCTTATTGCTTTTGCAGCTGCCTGCGTTTCCATTTATACTTCTAAGGATTCGACTAACATGATTTATTTTTCACGTTTTTTGGTTTTAAATTAAGTGTTGAAGTTTTTGTATTAAAAAAAAAAAAAAAAAAGCTACTTCATGGCTTTTTGAAGACGTTTGTTGGTCTTGTAAGCCAAAGAATCAAAGAAGTTCAGAAGCTTCGGAAACCTTGTAGCCTTGAGGCTTGAAGAGAATCTGAACTTACCCTGTTCAAGTTTACAAAGCAGCGTCTGGAAACGTACCGAAGACGACCTCCATTGTCTGCAAACTATATTAACGCAGTCAATTTTGAATGCCAGTTTACTAATGAAATATTATGCATGCCGTTACCGCTCATAAATAAATCGAGTAACGGGCTGTTTCTCTGTGACTGTAAGCCTTAGGTTGACCTTAGTAGCTGTTTTTTTTTAACCTGACATTTAGAAATAAAGCTTTTCACTCCGTTTTAATGTTTTGCTTTCATGCAGGTGGGAAAAGAGACGAAGAAATGATTCCGTTGAATGAGTTTGGACCAGGCAAGTGCAGAAACCATTACATACATCTACAGTGTAGAAGAGACATTATAGTTATGGACCATGGCGGAAACCCAGGAATGAGGAAATGCTTTCATATAGATAATCGGTGAATGTGTGAGAAGACGGTGAATAAAAGTTGAATGATTAGAATTTATCTTGGAACAGCTGCACTTCTACTAAGTCATACTCATCTGATATATTTTGCAAGTATAATTTGTGACGCCTGTTACTTGATTACATTCCTGAGCAGAGTGGTGTTTTTTTTTTTTTTTTTTTAACTTTATTTCTATTCAAAATATTTTTAGTCTTTGCCACTCATTTAAAACCCAAACACAATGGCTATTCTGAAATAGACTTTTTATTGAGCCAAGCTTCAGGAAATGTTGTTCAAATGGAGCTGTAAAAAAATCTAAAGATGTGCTCAGTTGAGGCAGGAAACGACCCAAAACTGGCAAAGATGGCGTTCTACTTTAGTGCAAGGTTTGAAATTGACAGAAAGGCTAAAATATTAAACACCCATCCTACTGCACTGTTTGTTTCTACTGTAAGGACAATGTTTTTTTTTTTTTTGTCTTGTGGCTTATGCAGAAAATCTATTTCTTTACAATAATACAAAGTATCTTACTTGCTGAAGACGGCAATCAGAGTGAGCTCATGGTATCTGAAAAAAGCCCTCTGAGATATAACAAGTTCTTGGGGATGTTTTAGCAGCTATTGTACTCAAGATGATAGACGGCAACACAAATATTTAGTTGAGATGGCAAATTAAGTAGCTCATTTAAAGGCAATGAGATCTTGAAAACCTGGCTTGTTTCTTTTTCTATTTATTGTAGTTGATTTTGTTATTATGTATTTAGTTTTGAATGGTCCCTGCTCTAAATGTCCTCTAGTTTGACTCTCCAGGGAGAATTTCTTCCTGGTTTTCTAAACAGATTTCACTCTTATTGCATGAAAGACACACTTTACTCATTACTACTCAGTAGAAAAAAGAAGTTTTTCTTTGCAATAATACAAAGATCCTGCAAACTGATTTGATGTAGATTGAAGTTGGTCATATTCATTTAAAACCTTATATTTACATGCACTGTATTTACAAAAAAAACCCCATTAAATTAACCTACTCTGTTCCTGTTTTTGGTCAGTGAGAATTCCCAAAATTATTTCCATTTCTTAAATGAGTTTAGATCAAGATTTCTTTACTCCAATAGTTTGAATAAACACAAACCTGACCCCGTTACACCGGTTCTGTCAGGAAAAATGGGCCAAAATTCCAGCAGACTGTTGCGTAATCCATGTGTCGGGATAAAGAAAAAAACACCTCAGTCGTTACGCAGTTCAAAAGGGTTTCTAACAAATACTGAGGAAACGTGTGTAAATCTCTGAATTTGAAAAGTTTTTTTTTAATCTAAAGTATAATGGTTAGTAGTCCTAACTGAATGAAAACGGTACAAGTAAATTTTTTAATTGGTACAGAACAAATGCGTAGCTATTTTCAGCTGCACAGCTTTGCTCCTCCTGGGCTTCATGTCCACAGAAAACAGGACGATTTTACTGGCTTGTATCACTGATGTCTGTGTGCCACAGGATCTTAAAGACGTCTGCTTCCCCCCACAGACGCCTACTCCACACTGGACCAGAGAGGCAGAAAGAACACGCTGGATAAAACACTCGACGCTGCTGACCAAGACTCAGTACAGGTAGACGCTGATCCCATGGGAACCCGCTTCCACAACGTCGCATGACTGCACCCTCGGTTAAAGCAGTAGCTACCTTTATCACTGAAAAAATCAAAACAAAACCTCTGGAAAACACTTCCAACACCTTCTTTCCTAACCCCGGTTCTTAAGAAACGAACTTTCATCTGGACTTTATCTGTAAATTGTTGGGGTTTAGGACTGTTGGTCAATAAAAGCCCAGTCACGGCGCTTCTTCGGCTGCTTCAGCACCTCTGTGAAATATTTCCACTTAACGTTGTATCTGTTCAGGCAGAGTTCTCATAAAGCTGGGAAAATACATGCCATTGCTTTTCTCGTTTAAAAGGTTGGAAATTCATGGATGTGACTAGGTCATGCGCAACACACACACACACTCACACACTGAATGCGAGCTCCGGGAATGTTGTGTGAACGTTCTCACACCCACAGACGGCATGTTGTGGCACGTCCTATCAGAGCAAAGCGCTCGATCTCTATCTTGAACGTTATCTCCCACTTGTCTCCCTGAAACATGAACTAACATCGCACTAACATTTTTACTCTTTTTTTTTTTTATCTCACCCTTTGTTTCCCTTTAACTACATCCTCTGAACTTTTTGTGTCCACTCACACTGAACTCGTTTTTTTTTCCTCTGTTCACCGTTCTCTTTGTGTCGTACCACCTCTGGGCTTCTCTTCCTGTCTTTTCATAATCTATCACACTCTCTATCTCTTTATATTTTGTCTCTTCTCTCAGGGAGGGATGTATGGGGAGAGGCAGGCTTCCTTGCCTCTGTTGGATTCTTACGATGGTTAGGCTACATCCACTGTCACACTGCATGTCAGCGCATGGTATGTGTCCCACCAGCTTCCCTGCTCAACTCACCGCATGGCCTAATATTGTAGGAGTGTGTAAAAGTACCTTGCAGAAATATTTATACCCCTAGATATTGATGTTTTGTTATGTTACAGTCAGAAACTTCTATGTGTTTCACTGGGATTTTGATCTGATAGATCAACACGTGGTAGTTCAGAGGAAAATGAATTAAATTCAGAATAGATGGGGGGGAAAAAAAGACATGATGCAATTACAGATCAACAGTGGAGGTAAGACAATCTACCTGGCGAGGTCTGGAAAAACTTGGAAATTAATTTTAGCTTTTGCCAAATCTGGAAAAGTTTTACTACTTTTATCAGGAATTGAGATTTATTCAATTGATTAATTATTCTTTTTTATAATTATTTTACTGCTGGTTTATGAAGCAGATTTAGTTTAGATCTGAACTTATTATATGTTTAAACTGATGAAAGTTTCTCCTGTGATTAAAAAAATATGTAGTAGCTCATTAGCAACTATTTAATCTGAAAAACTCAATCGGGGGGGAATAAGAAAGCCTTGGAATATTTTGAAGGGAAATTAATGAACAAAACCTTCTAAAAAGTAATAAAAATGTTGCCACCATGAAGCAGTGGGGTGATTATTTTTGTGCAGGGTTAAGAAAGCTTCTAGAAGTAGTGTGCGACTGGGCTTTATTTAGGGGTTGTAGAGTAAAAAGGTTGCTAAATGCAAATGCCTGGCACACTTTTTCAATTTATTATTAGTGATAAAACAGCTGAGAAACATGTGTCCCTTTCTTTTTTTTCCCACTTTAGAATTGATGTACTAATTTGTGTTGTCTGCTGCATAACATCTTAAACACCGTGAGGTTTGTGGCTGTAACATGTAAAATATTCCAGGACTTTTGCAAGGCACTGCAAAAGCATCCTCTGTTTTCATTGAGCTCTCATTGTACTGTATTTAAATCGTTGTTTTGCCCCCTCTGCTGGTGGAAACTGTTATTTTTCTTATCTTAATGTTTTGCTTTTTCTTTTTTTTGTTCCTCCTCACACAGTTTTTGTCTTAAGATGTGATGACATTGCTTCCCACAGCTACTTCTCGTGAATCTTGTATTATTTTTTTTTCTGAGTTTGAATTTGAAGCATGAGCACCTCTGATCACTCGCTTCTTCACACAGTCAGCTCCCAACACGCTGATTTTCTGTTGTTTTTTCAGAAGAACTGATTGTGTGCATCGCAAGACGACAGCCTCCTCCAACTTACTGCCCCTGCTGAACTGACAACGGGGGCGACCACTACACTACCGCCAGGATTTAACTCCAACATGTACACTCACTCCTTTCTGTCGCAGCTTCTCTTCTTCTTCTACTTCTTCTTCTTCTCTCTCTGTTACATTCCTGTATTGCAGCGGACGAATGAATGAAACTACAGGAAGTGATGTGGATCTAAAGCGCTGCCTGTGGACAACGGATCATGACTTTATAACCACTCTGTGCTCTGTGACTCAATAACCACTAAGTTTGAGTTTGTGGCTTATGATTCTTACGTCTCCACGAAACAGCACTACAGTACATCTCTACCAGGAAGACACTAAAAGGCCTGATTTGACACTTTTTAATGGAAATGATCAGACTGGAACACTTTGTGGGGAAGTTTTACATTCATGACACTATTTTGACGAAATCAAGGGAATGTGTTTTTTTTTTTTTTTTTTCCTGATTTTTTGCCAGCTAAACGCTACAAAATTATCTGAGAATAATTGTTTCTGTCTTATTAGATCTGTTTAAAGCTTCGGCCTCTTGTTGCTGTAGTGGTTGATCCTCTACTTGCTTTTGCTCTGAACTGCTACTCGTACTCATGCGCCGTACCTGTGCCAAAATGTTGAGGCCGAGTTCAAAATCTTTTTTTTTTTTTTTTTTTCAGTAGCTGCACTGACAAATGTCTTTTGCTTCATTTGATGTGCCGCCTGTGTTTCAAAGCTTGCATCGCTGATCTCTTTGGGGGCCTCTGACTTTGGTGAATATCCATAAATATAAATCAGTGCAAGTGTCTGTAATACATATGTGTCGGTACAGAGGAATAAATGAGAATATTTTTCCTCTGGCTTGTTGGAACAGACAGAAGAGTCTGTATTTAAAAGTGATCCTTCTTTCAAATAGTTTAATGATCCTGGAAACTCTTGTGAGACGCCGAAGTATCCATCAAACTGGATCTGCCGGTCTTTAAACCTTATGAATGTGCAAGGAAGCTGAACTGGAGTGCCTCACATATTGGATGTATCCAACATAGCCTGAAAAGACAAACTTTTTTCACTTTCTCCTATCGCTGAAGTTTATATGTTGGGAATACAGCGTTTTGTTTTTTTTTTTTTTAAGCCTGTTCTGGAAGAATAAGTGAACTTAATGCTTAAAATCTCCTCTTTGTATAGCATAAAATTCTCTGATTTCTGTTTAATTTACTGCTTCAGAACACTATTTGGAAGGGGAATCCGTGTTGAGTTTTAGCCCACATCTGTTGGTGCCGAGTGAGATGTAGATACTGTCTGGATTGTTAAAAGAAGCACTATAGGGGGGAAAATGTATTTGGGTTGTTTTGTTTAGTTTTTTTATTTTGTTTTGTATTTTTTTACTTTTCCATTCCAGGTGAAAAATGATTCTTTTTTTTTTCTTTTTTTTTTTCCTAAGCAGACAACTTGCCTTCGACCATAAACTTAGTAAAGTTGGAAAACAGCAAAGGATAATGTCAGAAAATTTGTAAGGAGGCATAGAACACAATTTGCTACTAGTTAAAATGGTGAAAAGAATAAAAGCACATCTAAACTATATCTATTCAAGAGAATATTTGTTAATTTTAATGGTTTTATGTATTTTTCTTTTTATATTGATTTGGGAGTTAATTGTTTCGGGTGTGCTGGGTGAATGCAAATGCAATCAGTTTTTATGTTTTTGATTTAAACAGAACCTCAGTTTACGTCTTAATTCAATGCAAACCGACATAGCTGGATTAAAGCAAACTTCCTACGCAGAACATTCTGATTGTGGATTACACCTTAATCTCTTTGCCTTGGCTCTTAAAAGTTGCACATTCTCATTTATGATTGAATTATGTAACTAGCAATAATGTTTTTAATAAAAAAGAAAGCTAGATTTCTGTCTTGTCTATCGTTGTGATTTTGTTTTTTTTGTAGCGAAACGGGGATAATGTGTCAGTATAGGAAATCAAATGTCTTTTTTGTGTGGATAAATTAACCAGAGATGTGTTGTACAACATAAATCCGATGAGGGAGAATCACATACTGGTGGATTACTGTTCACTCATTATTTGTGACCCACCACGACAAGGTGGGCTTTTTTTAAATTATTTTTTATTAAGTATTTAAACTGAGCTGCTAGCAGAGGCATAATCGGTACATCCTGTTTAGAAGTAGTCGAGGTGATCGTTGTGGTTCTGGTATGGTAGAAAAAAAACAACAAAAAACTCTTCAAATAATGAATAAAACCAGAATAATGATCAATTCCAGTTTGCTGATCAATCTGCACAAGGTTGTTCTTCCACTTAAGAACATCCCTGTAACTCACAACTTCTAAACATGATCACTTTCTTACCAGAGCTTGTTTAAAATATATTAAGTTATTAAATTGTGACAGAGTAATTTCCTCAATTTTCACATTTTGGGTCGGTTACTCGTCTACCGAGGTCTTCAAAAATTTTCAAAAGTGCTGAAGGTGTAACCCCTACTGTCTTTGTTACTGGGTTTACAGAACCCACGCCAGCGTCGTAGCAATGTTTTGACACTGGTGAGTGTAGATGTAAATAAAAATTGTTTTAATAACTCACTTAAATAAAATAAAGCTAGAACCAAAGTGCAAGTTTAAATTTAAGTGGGGATGGAGTTTAAAATCAACAGCCACAAACCTAAATTTTCACCAGCAGCTCTTTTTTGCTAATCTACTCCCTTCTGCAGCACACATCAATGTCTCTTAGAAACATTTGAGTTTTTTCATGGTTACTACTTTCTGTTCAGCTTTATGTCACAGATCAGAGTACTGTAATTTCTTTAAAATTTATTTTAATTAGCAGTTCTTCAAGTTTTATAAAATTTTCCTGTGGACTCTGGTTGCTTTTTTTAAAAAACAAAACAAAAAACTCTTGGTCAGTAGAGTGCCTGCCTATTGTCAGAGGAATGAGTTTGGTTCCTCATTGAGGCACACAAAGTTCTGTAAACTGAAAATATGTATCGGTCATAATTAAAAATGTGATGCGAGGAAAACGTGATTCTTGAACTATTTCTGAACATTACAGTGACTATTGATTATATCCTGACTCTCTTTCTGTCAAGGTGCCTACCAGTCTTTAACTTGAGCATCTCAGTCAATTAAAGTAAGAGGGTGGGAATTGGTAGCAGTTTTTTCCAATTGGTCAAATATTGACATGGAGCTGGATTTGCGTTCATGATACTTCAAATATTAAATCAAATATTGTATTCAGGCAGACCTTCATAATTACTACATTATGCATGTTATTGATATATTGTGTCATATGCAATAATATTTCTTTTTAAATACTTATAACAAGTAAAAATATTTTAGCTCCAAAGAGCTACTAACTTAAATTGTCAAAATTTCTATTTACTTAACAGAACAGGTTTCCTCGTTTTTCTCTCCTGTAGTTTGACAGAGCGGCCACAAGGTGGCATTGCTCCGCGCAAAAGCGGTGACTCCTCTTTAGATTAAACAGCAAACAGCGAGTGAGAAAGAGAACTACTGAACATTTATCGATTCCTTGTAATGTTCAGTTTAGCGTAAATTTCATGTGAAAAGAAGATTAATCCCTCGTTAGACAAATGCTTGTGCTACAGGAAAAGTAAAGGTGAGTATTTTTAAGCTAACCCGCAGCTAGCAAATTTAGCAATGTAACATAGCTAACATCAACAAGTTCAGGGTTTATTCAGTCGGGATAATCGTTCTTAGAAAAGGTTTTTCTGCATCTGTTTTAGATTTTTTGATCTGCCTAATTACAAGAGCTAACCGTTTTTTTTTCTCTTTTTTTTTTTTTTATCAGTGAAGGTCATAGACCTTAACTCCAGCATGAGAAAAGACGGACCTTACTCCACGTGTTCTGCTTTGAGACCCTTAAGAAAACTTGAATCAGAAATGTTCAGTCTTTTTTTTTAAAGTGCATTATAAATTTCCAAATTAGACTGCAGACTACAAAATCTAGACCCGTCCCTAACAATTGGATTTTGCCGAAGTTAGCATCCGATGTAGCAAGCACCAAGGGGGTTTCCGCTAAATTTAACTGGAACTGGATTATTTTGAAAACTTTGTCCGTCCTACATCGTGTGTTTTATAGAATATGTGATGTCTATGATATAATCCAATTTAAATTATTTTACTTCTTTTTTTTTTTGTTCTGAAATTGCAAGTTATCCATAAGTAGCAAAGCAACCCCAGACCATTATCCTGCCATCACCATGTTTGATGCTCAGGTCATGACAGTACAGATGTGACATGGACCATTGCACTCTCTCTGCTCAGCAGTGATTTAGACCTTGAAACTTTCTCATGGATCCAAACCTGTACCTTACTGCTGGGTTAACCGTGACAAGTGTAGACTGCAGCGCTTTGTTTCTCTGTAACCTCCTGAATGAGCTGTTAAAACCATTTTCAAGTAACTTTCGCTGGCCGGCTGCTCCTGTTCCTTTATCATCGTCGTGGTTCCCTCGAATCCCGAAGCCATAGAAATTGCTTTGTAAACCCTTTCAGACTGATGGATGCCAATGACTTTTTAGACCAAGACGTATTTTTGGGTTTGAAGAGCTTTTCGCTTAGGGCTGGACAGTAAGTCAATAACAGCAACATACCGCAATAAACACGTGCTCAGTATCAATACGTAGTACATCTGATAGAGTGTTCAATATGCAGAATATTATTTGAACTCCAATCCAGAACCGCACAGCATTCTGGGAGATGTAGGCAGCGGAAAGGCTTTAACCGCTCAACCTCTCACTGTGAGCCAAGCAAGGTGAGCGGAATCAACTAACTCGCTCTTTGGTTACCTAGCAACAGCCTGCTGCTGGGTAACAAGCAGTGTCAGGCCCCTCCCTACTTTGGTCACCTAGCAACAACCTGTAGAGTAACAGCGGCAGTTTCAGGTTAATTAAACCTAAAGGTTTATTTTTAACCTGAAACTGCCGCTGTTACTCTACGGTAAACCTAAAGGTTTATTTAGGGAAAGGTGTGGAGTAAAAACTGTAGATAAAACAGGAAAGGTCACGCCAGTATTTCAGATATTTAAAACAAAATCTAATCAATAATTAATGATATAGACAGTTATTGATGTCGACTGATACCATATGCTTCTGTCGTGATAAGTTTTCAGCCATTGTCCAGCCCTGCTTTTCACCGACCTCATGTTGTTCAGACAAGTTGTGTTTAAGTTTCTTTTTTCTATTTGATCTATATAAGTTTGATAATCGTATTTATTTGTCCCACAGATCCGGCAGTAACCAGTCCTTGGTGTAACTCATCGTATGTAGCCCCAAAAAATGTGATTAATCACAGGTAATTAATGATGTAACCAAGGAGGCAGTTGTATGTCCTCCTCACAGGGCTAGCTTTGATTGTAGAGCTTTTTGCCTTAAAGAATAACATTATTGCATTTTATGTTGACTCTGGCGGTCTTAGTCTAACATTACAAGTAGTTTGTTGAGCTGCAGTATGTTTTTTGAAGTGCTCCTCTCTATTGGTGCTTTTTGCTCCCAGGATCTTGCGAACATGCAGAGGTTCTGGTGGCCCGGCTATGAAATGCAGCTTCTTGAACAGCTGCAGACGCAACAAAACCGCGCCCAGTTCTGTGACACCCTGCTGCAAACTGAGGGTGAGGCCGCTACTAAAAGCTACATCAGGAAATACGTGACAGTGTGTCCCAAAAACTCAAGAAATCCCGGTTAGTAACTTCTCCGACTTGTCTCCACCAAGGTATCTCCATCCCAACCCACAGCTGCGTCCTCGCTGCCCTCAGCCCGTACCTGAGCCAGAGGCTGTCGGACTCTCCCACTCCTCCGTTGGGGCAGAAACGTCTCCTCCACCTGCAGGAGGTGACGGCCCACACCTTACTGAAGCTGGTTGGGCTCCTGTACTCCGGGCGGCTGGAAGTGAAAAGCAGCAAGGAGCAGAACGACATTCTGGCCGCCGCCCACAAGTTTGGAATCTCTGACCTCGTGTTGGGCTGCAGAGATGGGGAGAGGAAAGGCAAAGAGCTGCTGGAACGAGGGCAGGGGCTTCACACGGGTGAGGGCACAGAGCCGCGCAAAGGGTTGGAAATGCAGGATGTACAGGTTGAGACTGAGATCAGTGGAAAGACGGAGAATGATTCCCTTGTTCAGAGGAAAAGCTTTTTATCTGTTGGGACACAAACTGTAAACGATACTCTGATGTCTGCGGCCAGTCCTGGTCCTCTTTCTGATCACACTCCGCCTCCAACAAACTCGTCAGCGTCACTGCTACCTCAAAACATCTCCAAGTTTTCGCTCACTCCTTACCTAACCGTCCACAGCGAGCCGGAGTCTACAGCTGGTCAGTCCTTCGACTACTTGACACACTCCTCATCCTTCTCAGCGTCGTCCAGGTGCAGAGGGACGGTGCCACCGGTCGCCAACGACTCCGCCGCCAGTTCACCAGCATCTCATGAAAAGAGCATTTCCAGACAGTTAGTGGAGCAAGAGAGGCCAGGACAGGAAGACGGAAACGCGACTGTGGACGGAGGGAGTTGTGCTCAGCCAAGTGGCGTCTGCAGGGAAACGACACGGGGAGGAGAAAAGGAGAAGAGCAACTCGCATCTCAGAAGAAGCGGAAAGAATATGGACAGGATGAAAGAGGTAGAGCAGATGATGGACTCTGCACAGATTTCTGTCAAGGTGAGACGTGCACACTGCACTCAGACGATGACACTGAACGACAGTCAAGGGGAACTATAATCAAAAACGTCTCATGATCTGGAAACATTTGGAAGTATATTAAAATCTGCAAATTAAAGCCAATTTTAATGGATGTTTTTGCATCCTGGAGTAATACTTCCAGTACGTCTCTGTATGCTGGCGAATCCTCTTCCCACTTTACCAAAAATACATAGCGGAAAAATTCAGGAGGCAACCTGGTGAAATAGAGACAGTAGAGACTTAAAAGTAATCAGAACTTTATTTGATGTGTTTGTTTCGTGGCTGCAAATTGTAATGCTCAAAGCAATGAACCTACAGGAGCTTAAATAGGAAGAACAGAGCTGTGGTTTGATTACATTATTTCAGTCATCTTTGGCTCAGGTGAAACTGAGGAGGAGGACTAAAGGAGAAGAGTGGGAGATCGTGGAAGACGCAGACGAGTCGGCATCGGTTCCTACCAACCCGAATCAGGTAGATACACAGCATAATATCACAGCTTAATCTGTTTTATGCCACCATGGCTGAACTTTGACCGACTCTTGAGGTTCTTTTTTTTTTTTTTTTTTTTCATTCAGGCTAGTTCAGTCAGTGCAGATTCACGTTGAAAATGATTAGATTTAAACGCAAAATAAAAAACAAAAATAGAAAAAAAAACAACGTGTTCCTAAAATCCGACTCGTGTCCGTTTCCGTAGAGTTGCTCCAACCGGAAACCCCCTCAATCTGCTCCCAAAGTTGTCCACACCCCTGCCCGCTCTGTCCATCCGGTCCAGAAGCCAGAGACCCTGAGGGTCCAGCCTGTCTTCACCTCCTCCCCCCAGCCTCCCAAGCACGCCAACACCAGCTCGGACTCGGAGGTGCGCTCCAGCGGCTGGCTCTCTCTGAGCCGCAGCAGCGAGCTGGAGTCCGAGGGTCGCTCGCCGCCTCAGGGTCCCACGGAGGAATCCGATGAGAAGATCGACAAGCTGTTGGAGAACATCATAATGAGCATGAGCATGCTGCCGGACCTGGGCAGGAGCTGCAGGAAGACGCACGCGAACCACGACGGCGTGCCGACCTTCTGCCAAGTCCCTGGTGTGGAGAGCGGGGCGGGGCCGCTCTCCGACGTCTGTGCAGAGCAGTGTGTTTTCTACCAAGACCTGGGGAGGCAGGGGAGCCACTCAGACACGGACACAGGTTGATATTGTTTGACACTGCTTTATTAATGTGACCAAACCAGAGCTGAAGCGATTAATTGTGACTAATCGATTATTTAAGTAATCGTTCGATAATTTAGTAATTGATTAATTGTTAATTGGAGTATACAGACAATAAAAAAGTCAATTTGCTGAAAGAACAACGTGTACTCAGAGCAGTAAGTAAGTCAAAACTGTAAAAATATATAGAAATGTTCTACCCAGAACTCCTCAGGTGGCAGTTTTACCGTCACCTGGTTCAAATTCTGCAGAAAAAAAAAAGTTAAATAAAATCGACGTACCAGGCCTACTGTATGTATGTTAAGTCGAGCAAAAAGGGTCGAGCTTTTCACATGTTGATTTCACAATGATAGTTTTAGCTGCATATGAATCCTTTGGTACAAATGATCAAGCGTTCACTAAATAAATGCTGTTATTAAATTGTAGGTAATACATTTTGTCTTGTTTAAAAAAGGAGTTGGATTATTTGTTTAGTTGCATCATTTAATCTATTTCTACTATTACATTAAAAGTTTTCAATGGTTAAATGAAAAATCTGCTGTATGAGCAGTTGTTTTATCCGATTAACCATCAGAATACTTGATGGCCAAAAATAATCATTAGTTGGATCCCTAATCAGAACATTTGTTGTCTAAAAATGATCCGGGATGGATTTTTATTTTCAAACCAAAACCCGAACTTAACGGACTCTCCTCTCTCTCTCTCTCTCTCTCTCTCCCTCTCTCTGTCTCTGTCTCTCCTCTCCCCGTCCCTTCCTCCCTCCCTCATGTTGACCTTTAACCCCTGATGATCTGGTTTCCTAGGGCTCCATTACTGTTTTGGAGCTCAGAACCAACCAGGCTACACAAACCCCTCAGCTGCACACACGGCTCTGCAGACAGAGCAACCGCAGCACTCAGAGTTCAGATCCTTTGGACCGATGGACGGGCTGAGCTGGACCGGAGGGGAGAGCTCCCCGTATCCCGTTTCGTGTTTCCCCAACGGGCAGAAACTTCACGACTTGATGATGCAGCAGCCGTTCTGCCAGGAAGACCAAAGTATCGAGTTTTTGTCCCTCTCGCATGAGAGCGACACGCAGTCAGCCGAAGCGTTTTCCCTGCCCACTATGGAGGACTTGAGGCTGCCGCAATGTCTTTCCCCGTTGGTGCCCCCGACAGGTCACCAACAGTCCGACACCAGCGCCTCGGGTCGGATGGAAAATGATGTTCAAATTCTGCCCTGGCTCACAAAGACCGCCTGCATGCTGACCTTTCCGCTCAACGCCATCACAGCGGGTAAAACCGAGCTGCTGGAAACGGGCAGCGACGCAGAGCAGTCGCAAAGCTTCAGGAAGCTCAAGCTGAAAAACGAAGGAGAGGCAGGGTCTGCGAAGAGCGTGGGACAGGGAGAACTAAAACCCAAACGAGAGAGAAAAACCGACGCCATGAAGAGGAAGAAAAACAAACAAGACGCTGCAGAAGACATGGCACCGCCCAAGAGGAGAAGGCGGCGGCGGCCGGATTCTTGGAGAGAGTTGCCTAAAGTTTCATCCCTGGACCCAGAAGTCAGAAATGCAGCAACAACAGTTTGTTCCGTGAGTTTGTCGTGCAACAATGTTCTGATGAAGCAGAGGGAAATCGCCATCAGCTCCTTAAGCAATCCCCCGCCAGCATCGACAGCCACCGGCAACGAGAAATCCAGAGAGCCCGGAAACCTCGGCGCCAAACAGCCGCGGATCAGGACCAGGGGCTTTGTGAAGCAGTCTGAGCGCTGCGCGAGCAGCGCCGTCTCAGATAAGTGCTGCGTTTTAATTCCGGTGATCCACCGGGCCGTCATAGCGCACAAACAAGATCCGACCGTGACCAAGAGGAAACGTGGGAGACCGCCTAAAATAAAACTTGAGAAGTTTCCAGAAGATGCCGGCGCCTTCGTTGAAATCAAGGGTCACATTGAGGCCGGCGAGGAAATATCGGAGAAGGAATCGCCAATGGAAGACGTAAAGTGTGGAAAGCTGATGGGCACTGCATGCGAGGGAGAGGCGGGGCAGCTGAAGAGGACCGCTAGTGATGAGAGCTCTGGAAAAAACGAAACGGATAGCATGAAAAGTGGGGAACCACAGAAGCAGTCATGGATGGTGACTCTGAAGGAGTTCCAAAAACTGATTAATCGCAAACACTCCAAAACAAGGAAAGGGACTGAAGTCCAAGACAGAAACAAACCTGAGGATGTTGGAGACTTAGAGAAGCAGGCAGAAATAGACAAGAGTGGCGCCTCAGAGACTCACCGCCGGGCACTTTTTGATGCTGCAGTTGATGAAAATCACATCCGGCTTCCCAACACGTCGGCAGCTGCGTGTAAAACGAGCCAGCAGGATGCAATGAGCAGCTCAGAGGCCAGGAAGAGCTGCGGTTCGGGCGAGGAGGACAAACCGGCCTCTTCCTGCGACGTCCCAGAAGAGGAGAAACTGTCTGCTACAAGTCTTGATGAAGGTATGAAGAGGTTTGATTTTCATCAGTGTTTTTGGTTTGATTTAGGTTTTAAAACCTCACTGACTGTGAAAGCGTCCCAGTCTGTGTGTTGCCACCGAAAGACTGAGATGTAATTATTTAAAAAGCTGAAAAGGTCGTGCACCTCTTGAACTTCTCAGCATTCCCTCGTGCTACAAGCACAAACTCCAGCGTAACTGTATGTGGTACAGGAACATAAACCAACACTTAATGATAAATGACACTGGGTTTTCATTTTATTTTCGAAGCGATGATCTGAACAACGTGCTGTACATTGGTAGTCGGGTCTTTTCAGGTCTGCCATCTTTCTTGGGGTCTTAGATGTTTCCTGTTCTTTGCAAAACAACTGGAGCTCAGTCAGATCGGACGGAGAGCAACTATGAGCATCAGGCTCTTTATCTGTTCAGGAAGCTCACTCAACTGGAAAATTGTTGTCTTCCATCCACAGAGCTTATCAGGTTTCAACACATTCGCTGTTGTTGAACATTTGTGAAAAGGTGAAAAACATCGGTGTGACAAAGTGCGGTCTCCTAAACGGATGTCAAATGCCCTGAATGTCACATAACTAATCTTAACAATGGACATATGGAAAGCTCTGCAGCTTTCCATATTGAGACAAAAACTCATCTTGGTTTGTCGATGCAGGAACAAACTTTTCACACACACTCGGACGTTTTCAGTGTGCTCTGTTTTACCCGATTTCTGCTGCATGTGAAGAGTGACGTCGCAAAAAAGAAAGCCATTAGAAAATACCCAGCACTGTTTGTGTCACCAGGTGATGGCGGCAGCACCCTGTCCGGCTGCAACGGGAAGGAGGAGGACGAAGAGGTGGACGTCATACTTTACTCTCCTGACAAGTTTTCAACCAGAGAGTTAGAGGAAAGGGTCGTCGTCATTCCAGATGAAGAAGAGGAGGATGAGGATGTTATTGAAATAGATGTCATAGGAGATGAAGGAGAATAATGCTTAGTTATGTTTTTTTTTCATTTTTTTTTCACCATGTTTGTTCAGCACTTAATTTAGTTACATATTTTTATATAATTTTTGGAGTTCACTTGTTTCTATCTGGCAGATGCTTTATTTTTATTGAATCAGAATTTAGTTTTCCACCAGATTTAGTTAAAAATGTACAGTTCGAGTGGAGGGTGTTTACATTTCTTGTATTAACAGGCAGGAGGAAAGTTCTCACTGTTGGTTATATTTTTCAAATAAATTTTACTAATTTCTTTGACAAAATTTAGAAGCTATTAAGTTGAAAACAGTCTTATGTGTAAAATATAATGTTATGTTAATTAAAACGTTGTCTTTTCATGTCTGGTTTTTGCCTTCTCTTCCTCGGCGTGCAGAGAAACGCCTCTAGGGGGCGCACTGTTTTGGAAGCCCTCGTTTTACGTTGTCTTGCCAGCGGAAGTCACAGAGGAAACGCGCCGCACGTGTTTTAGCTGCAGATTTTGAAGGTTACAGGAGAGGCAGCGGCTGGGATTTCTGTCCGCAGCAGAGGGTCAGAGGAGCGGCGAGGGTTGCGGTTAGAGGCCGGGGCTGAGCAGCACGGAGACGGCGACATGGACCCCATGAAGGCGCAGCAGCTGGCGGCGGAGCTGGAGGTGGAGATGATGGCTGACATGTACAACCGGTAAATGCTCTGCTAGCAAACCAAAACCGTTGCTGAGTTTTGCACGCACACACAAAATAAATAAGGTGAATGTCGATCATTCAAGTGTTTTAGGTTGATCTAGAATATATTCTGATCAGAAGGACTGTTTTCCACCTACAACTTATAAAGTCGTACATTTTGTATCTTAAATTGCGCAATCCATAACTAATGTATGTTCACCCCTCGACATTTGTCACGTTACACTTAATGTAAGCAGATCCTTTGATCCAAACCAATCCACTGTAGCTCCGCCTGTATGTTAAGGGTCCATTCATCATCATCATCCTATTAATTATGTACAATTTCTCAGTCTCGACTAAAATGAATCCCCACAGCATGATGCTGTCACAACCATGTTTCAGCATGAGAACGGTTTGTTCAGGGTGATGTGCATTTTGATATATTTTTTGCATGTAGGATTCAAAAGTTAAGTTTTGGTTCGACCTAAGCCCTTCTTCCAGAAGGACAACCACATGGCTTGCAATGAACGTCAGCAGTAACTCAGTCATAAGGTCACGATTTATAGGCTGAGCATAAATGATAAGTGTTGCATTCTTTTTGAAATCCTGCCCCGGTCTTAAGGTGAGTTTTCTATAAGATAATAAAATATACAATCAATAATGTGTTGAACTTAAATTACAGTATTTCAATAAAATAAAAATTAATAACAGAAAACAAATTATTTTATGAGTGTCTACTCTTGTATAAAGCCAAGCCAGCTCAAAGGGTAATTTATTGAGAGTCAAGTTGTTATGCGGTGTAAAAGACATTTTTAAAAGTAAAAAAAAAAAAAATGTTTTGGCAACAGAGAAGGAAACGTGAATACACCTTTTACATGGTGGTGGTAGTATCATGCTGTGTGAATATTTTTCTTCAGTGTGTCAGAGTGTGTCAGGTAAGAAACACAGGTGCAGACAAAATGGAAATCATGTCATTTTATTACACTTTTACACATTTCTGCTACTTTGTGTTGAGAGTAAGATTTATTTTAATTATCTAATTTCAGAAGATGGCACTGTGAGAATGTGATGTTTGCTAAAAACAATTCAAGCCCTCCTGGTAGCACTGGTGTGATGAGACGGGGAGTGTTCCAGCTAAGACTGTAGGATCCAACAGCACAATAATGCACACCGTTTGTAATTAATGCAACATGTGAATGAAGAAAGAGTTTCATCAGCTTCCCTCGTCCTGTTGATCACAACACAGTGGAAGTGCAGCTCAGTAAACATCAAGTGACTTTCTGTGTTGATTGATGTCATGTTCCCAATATGGTGCAAGGTTGTAGAGTGGGGAAAAAACATTTTTTTCAAAACATGTACCAAACTTGTTCCCTGATCTACAACATTTTTCCATTTTATCTGGACCCACTCACTCCAGATCTCCTGAAATGTGCTCAGTCTGAAATCATCCTGCTGACGTCAGGTGTGCAGCAGGTGTGTAATGAGAAACAGAAACTCCTCAAAATGGATGAGTGTGTGAAAATTAGGCCAGCATGAATAAAAGACAGGAAATGTTTCCGGAAGTTGTCTGAGTTTGTTTTAAATTGATTCACAACAGGGGTGCGTGGATTCATTCCTGTCATCTCTGGTTGACTCATGCTGCTTCTTTTCAGTCGTTGGGTTCTTTGAAGTAATATTTCTCACATTGCTGATAGTTTTTCTTTCTGTCTATGTTTTACGATCCGTTTTGAGTTTCTCGGTGCATCGTCCTGTTTCTACCACGTGCAGCACTTCTTACAAAGGTTTTGATTTATTAGTGAATGTTTAAATCGAAGTGTCTGGAAAAGTTGTTTTGTGAAATGTTATGTTTATAATTTGAAGTTGCACTTTTTGAGCCCAGCAATCATTCTTGTCGGCCATAACGTTTTGCGAAATTTCATTGAAATTCATTATCCTCCTGTTTGAACAAATGAATTCATTTAATGAATTAAAATTAAAATCCAGCAGGTGGTGTTGTTGAGGGTTACCAGACAGCAGATTTTGAGCATAAATGAAGTAACTTCTCTTTTTCTTTTTTTTCGACTTTTTGTCTGTATTAAATCAACAGTGTGGACTTTTTCTGTTCTCAGGATGACAAATGCCTGCCACAGGAAGTGCGTCCCGCCACACTACAAGGAAGCGGAGCTGACGAAGGGCGAGTCGGTGTGCCTGGACCGCTGCGTGGCCAAGTACCTGGACCTTCACGAGAGACTGGGACGTAAACTCACAGAGCTCTCTGTGCAGGATGAGGAGATGATGAGGAAAGCGGCGGTGGGGAGCGGATAGAGACTTTGAAGAAAACGACGTCTGTGTAGAGAAATGCAAGAGTTTGGGCTGGGATGTGTGGGATCTAACAGACTCATGTCTTAACAAGAGGGTGGGTAAATAAAAAAAAAGTTAAGTTAAAGGTTTTGAGGGTCCATTAAGATGAGATTCCTCCTCTTTTGCATCAGAGGATGACGCAAAAGGCAGCACTGAAGAAGTAATGGAGGAAAGTGGTTCTCCACAAGCCTCTCTGGATTTGGTTTCTTCAGATTTGCCTGAAGACCTCACCTGCAGAGAACCGCCTGGGAAGAAGGACATTTTACGTTCAGTTTTACGGCTAATTTCCAGCTGTCTCTGGTCCAGAACCATTCAAGCTACTGAGCTGTTACTGATTATGAAATGATCTCAGTCAGCCTTTCACATTTTTTTTTTCTGTGTTTCAAAAAAAAAAGTAAACTCCTAATATTGCATAAGGTCGCAGACATAGCCGGTCCAAGATATAAGTAACTTTAGCTGGTGCCTAGAGCCTCCAGACCAGCAGGGGGCCCCTTGTGTATACAAGTCTCAAAATTTCAGATTTGGAAACATATTTATTAAGAATAAGCTTACTTTTGTATTTGGTTCCCAAATTTTTGAATATTAAATTGAAAAAAAAATTTAAATGTAAGGTAAGATGTGATTTAAAGAACTAACAAATGTGGTAGAGAAAGATGGTTAACAGTCATGATTTAATGGACCTAACTTAATTATTTGTTTTGCTTACATTTGAACTGGATGTGTGTTTTTTTATTTACACTTGACTACAAATAATTTTTAATTTTTTTAACTTTCTTATAAGCTCTCAGGCCCATATGTCCTGACTTTAGACGGTATTAACAACCACACACCAGATATGACTGTCGACAGAATAAATAAGTCTGCGAACTAAATCTGCCTACAAAATGTATTTGCTGCTATTTCTTTAGTAATTAATGGAAAACTATTAATTCTAGGCTCAAGGAATTCATTCTGTGATGGTGTCAATTTATCTTAGCAGGAAATCATCACACTGTCAAACTGAGACTAAAAGAGATATAAGGGTTTGGGTTGGTGGGCGTGATCTGCCCAGGGCCCCAAATACTCTAGGGTCTGCTCTGCCTGCATAGTTAAAGCTCTACTGAGTCTACAACTAATTTGGAAAACAGTGGCTGTGTTGATTGAGATGAAGTGTTTTTAACCAAGACACTATGCAACATTTGGTAACACTTTATTTGAAAGGGTGTGACTGACATGACACTGTCATAAACGTGACATAACACCTGTCATAAACATGAAGGCGTCTTTATGAATGTTTATGACAGTTGTCGTGAAGTGTCATTCAGTAAATGACACTTTTAATGCAAAGTTGCTCTAAAAGTTGCATTGAAAGTCCATTAAAATTGCCATAATGATTTTTGTAAATTATTTGTGCCATAATGATTTTTGTAAATTATTTGTGCCATAATTTACAAAAATCATGGCACTTTTAATGGACTTTCAATGTAACTTTTAGAGCAACTTTTCATTAAAAGTGTCATTTACTGAATGACACTTCATNACAACTGTCATAAACATTCATAAAGACGCCTTCATGTTCATGACAGGTGTTATGTCACATTTATGACAGTGTCATGTCAGTCTTATGCACACCCCTTCAAATAAAGTGTTACCCAACATTTACTCATCATTTTTTTTTCATGTCCAGCTGTTGCTGTTTGGTTCATCCAGATAAAATGGACTCTGCTCTTTGTTGTGCTTGTGTTGACTTGGTTTGGCTCTTAGCGGACCACAGTGTTTCGTCGATTAAAATTTGTTCATGTGCAAACTGCAGTCTGTTGTTAACCACACTCAATAAAAACAGTGAACTGTGTTTATCTTCTGAGAAACTGAATCTGTCCCATGCTTGATGCATCTCAATTAGCCAAAATTAAAAACATTTGTCAGTATTTCAATAAGAAAAGTGGTTGAAAGGGCTATATTCCAAGTTTTTATTTGTGTTTGATTATTATGGCTTATAGCGAATAAAAACTTAATTCATTTTCCCCTCATAGTTAGGATGCCACATAGGAGCAACGGAAATGAAATTTTAATTGTGGAACATTATGTTTTGGCATCACAATACAAGAATGGTACAAGAATGAAAAACTGGCTCATTGCAAATTATTGGTCAGTCACGTTTTTTCATTTTATTTTCATAGTAAACACAAACACCACAACTTTTTGTCTTGTGTACACTCATTCATTAACGTGGGTTAAATACATAAATGCAAATGAACGAGGGACTGTATCCACTTCTTCCTGACTATAAATTAAGCAAATTTTCTACATTAAAAAAATAAAAACTACTGATTCCAAAAATGTAGAACATTTTGTATCTACAGGGATTTATAGATGATCTCTCTCTCTCTCTCTCTCTCTCTCTCTCTGTATATGTCAGACTGTTTTTTCATATTATTAAAATAAGTTTTTCGGTTTGTGAAGGTCAAATTTTAAAAAATTGTTTAAAAATTGCGTTCTCTTACAGCCCACTCGATCTTTCAGTTTTGACCCGCATTCCTGACCCATCAGTTCCAATTTGTTTATTCACAGCTGTCCAGTGGACAGTCATTGACGTCCTCCCCAATGAGGGTAAGCTCAGCTGCAAAGGTCCCTGCTCAGGAAGCAGACAGTTCACACAGGGCGGTATTATTTTAAAAAGCTAGTGGAAGAAAAACATAGAAAAGGCATAAAAAGGTGCATAAGAAACAACATTGAATGGATTGTGACTCAAAGCCCGTTCAAGGATTGAGATTGATGAGGTGTGGGCAGCAGCTGGATTCAGTCAGAGGAAAGCCATTTTTGCATTTCATTTTAAAACCAAGGACCCAGAGTCTGGTAGAAGAGCAGAGAGGAACAGGATCCAAGCTGCTTGAGGTCCAGTGAAGTTTTTTCTAGCCTGTCTGTGATAACTTGTGTCACCTGCTGGTCCAGATTATTTATTTATTTTTTTTTATCAAGACCAGAGACAGCATTTTTTCAGCGAAGGGACTTTGACAAGCTTTGTGGAGATGCTGATTTCATTTTCCATCAGGACTTGCCACCTGGCTGCGATAAGTACAAACAGATTCATGACCTTAGCCTCAGAGAAAATGAGCTGAAAGTCAAATAAAGCAAACTGGACTTCTTAACACCTGATCAGCACTACAGGCGAGGCATCTCCAGCCCTGCACTGATGCCAAAAGAGCCTCAACCAAATATTAAAAAGCATTTTATGTAGATTTGTATTTGTAAATTACCTCTAAGGCATTGCGACACTAACAAACATAATCAGATTTTACTCTGATTTTACTCATTTTCAGATTGGAAATGAATTTGTCGACCATCTTCTAATTTCTTGACACGTACCAGCAGTCTGCCCCAACATGCGTCTCTCTTTAAATGGGAAGGATTCAGCTGCTGGGAGGTAAACAAAAGTTCATCGGTGTGTTGCCGTGAGAGTATAGGCAGGGCTTCCTCAGCATGAGTGTGTCTGTACCTTTAAGACAAACTGCGACGCAGCAGCGGTGAGGAAGTGAGAGAGCAAACTTTCGTTTCCCCCGTGAAACTTTTTATTTATACCTGCGAGGCTCTGCTTCAGAAACGGGAACCAACAAACAACTGAGACTAGAAGTAGCAGAGAGGGGGGAGGCGTCCGCATGTCTCTGCCTGGCAGGTGGACACTTTGTTCATTCTGCAAGAGAATCCTGAGACCGACGTGGTGAGTGAATTTTCACTGTTTTCTTAGATAATAAAACAAGGAGGCTGTAATATGAAGGATAGCTGGAAACACGCCTCAGACTGTGGGGTGGAGCAGGTTTCAGGTTTGGAATGGGACGTTTGTGCGCCACGAAACCAGCTGCCATGGTACTAGCCCACCCACGCCTAATGACTGCATTATTAAGGGCCAACAAACGTGTGCACAGTTGGTAAAATATTTTAAAACTTAACTTTGTTTCCAAGAGAAATAGTTCTAGCACAAGAGAAAACGCTTGTACAGCTGAAGAAATAAAAAAAGAACATTTTTTTTTTGACAATTATTTGAAACTATACACATTTATTTAGGACGGGAGAGCTCTTGTTATATAGTTTTAAATGGTTTTAAAGACTTAAGGCCTCCGTGACCTGCGAAAACAGTTGGTCATCACTTCCTCATAAACTTTAAAGTCAGTTCCTAAAGCGCAAAGCTGATGATAGCTTGTGCCCTGGCCCAGTTTTTAAGAATTTGATGGCTTATTTTACTTTAAATTTCCGTATGCATGTAATAAACACATGAAATTTTGATGATCCAACCGATGGATATATATCTGATTTTTATAAAAAGGTCACGTTTTTTGCTTATTGTTAATTTGGCAAATATTAATTTCATCATAGATCATTGACACGTGATGGCGTTGATTTCTGATTTCAAGTTTTCTCCTGAATATGTGCTAAAATTGTAAAGTGCCTGCCAAAAATATTCACACTCCTTGAACGTCTTCACATTTCATACATTTGCATGTATTTTATTGAAATTTATCTAATAAACCAGCACAAAGGAAGATCATTAAGGCTGTGTTTTTATTTAATTGTACTACAAAAGAGAAAGAGAAAAAAAAACCTTACCATAGCATGATACTGCCACCACTGTGTTTCACTGTGTTGATTCTGTGTCAGTTAATAAATAACTTTGTTTTGATTGGTCATTTGCATGAAAAGCAAATAGATTAACAGAAAAAAATCCCCTCAGATTGCATTTAGAAACCTGAAACCACAAAGTTTTTTCCTTACTTATTAAAAAAATTTATTAAAAGAAAGGAGAAATTCCCATTGCTATTAATATACTTCAGGAAAGAGGTTATGTTTGGAAAATAGTCGGCTAAAATAAGTTGAAAAAAGAAAATAACTAATCCACATGCAAATAACATTCAAACAAAACACAAATATAAGGACAAATAAGAAAAAAAACCCCCTCCATAATAATAAAATTGAAACATCTGACAGGATGAAGGATGATCGTAATAACTGAAAGGTACATTGTCAAAAAGGCTGTTGCTTTCAAATAATAATTGTTTTTGCTGTTTACTTTTTAAAACGTGTCAATAATCTTTGATATTGTGTGTTTATTAGGCAATTTTTTTTGTTTCCATCCATTTGTTGTTCTTAATTTCAACTTTAGAAGTAATCTAATCTCCAGGTATTATTAGTTATATTGATAACTTGTGTAGTAATAGGACTGTTATTTTTAATAGCAGATTATTTTGTTAATTAATCATTAACAAAATATTGGTGTGGTGGGGTACAGAATGAGGCTGCACAGTGGCAACAGCAACCCTTCTGCTGTTGCCTTGCAGCAAGAAGGGTTTGATTCCTAGCAGACTACATAATGCATAAATGTGCCTCAAATTATTTAAAAAAAAGTATTTATTGCTATTTCAACAAATCGTTAAATACAATTTCAATCAGTTTAAGAAGTAAAGTTTTTTTTAATCTTGTGCACTGCCCTCTTTTGGTCACCAGATGGAGGCAACTGTGGGAGAACAGCTCATTGAGGATAGCAATCAGGTTGTAGCGCCTCCCAATGGTGGCGCGGGCGAACTGCTGGATGTGGGGCAAGAGGGAGAGGTGAGCTCTGATTAGGATCAGTAAAAGATGCTGATTTCTTGACGTAAACAGCTGCTGACGTAGCTTCCTTTTTCTGCTCAGATGGAGGAGTTTCTGGGCCCACAGGCACAGTACAATGAGGAGGAGGAAGAAAGGAAGTACTACAGAAGAAAGCGGCTGGGAGTCATCAAGAATGTTGCTGCCAGCAGCTTTGGAGCCATGATTGTGTACAGTGTTTATATGGGTGAGCGTCTAATCATCCATTCATCCATCCATCCAAAGGACTGAAACTTCTGGAAATTTGAGTCTGGAGGCGTTTGGAATTTTGGAAAGATGTGCTGGAACCTCGACAGAGAAAAGAGATAAAATAGCACAGATTAAGATGTGTTTATATCATCCTGCGTTTGTTTTCTCTAGGCCTTTTACAGATGCAGCTGACTCTTCATTATGACATGACCTACCGTGAGGTAAAATACAGCAACCTCGGTCTTGAGGACATCGACCGGAAGATGCTGATGGGCATCAACGTGACCCCGATTATCGGCCTCCTTTACACCCCCGTACTCATCAGGTAGAGTCACACAGACATAAAGTAAACATGAATCCCTTTATCTTTATCTAATGGTTCTTTTTTTCCCCACATTTTATCTCTTTCTCAGGTTTCTTGGCATTAAGTGGATGATGTTTCTGGCCTCAGGAATCTATGCACTATTTGTCTCAACCAACTACTGGGAGCGGTACTACACATTAGTCCCTTCAGCTGTAGCCATTGGTGTGGCCATTGTGCCTTTTTGGGCTTCTTTGGGAAGTTACATAACAAGGTGAGGCGCAAAGCGCTAAAGAAGACATGTTTTTACTGATCCCTTTTGCTTCAGGTTGAATATGAGCACCGTGTCTGTGCTAAGGTGTTTTGGTTATTTTCAGTTAATTTGAGATATGAGTATCCATAAAATAGCACCTACTAGAGAAACTAGGGAAGCAAATGAATTACATACAAACAAACAAACAAACAAACAAAAATCACATCATCAGACCTCCTGCCTCCATAGTCACCTGGTCAGATAGCAACCATGATTCACTATTTTGTGTATTCTACACAATACAGCATAGTTGTCAGCAAAGAGACATACTTTTACTTTAACTTGAGACCTTTGTCAGTGGCAGGACCTACAAAAATCAGGCTGCTGAGCATGATGATGTTGTATATAAAGGGGTGAAAAAAAATCATGGACAGAAAGCCTACACGACAATGTTGAACTCACCCTGTGAAATCCCAAACTGGTTTTGAAAATCTTCAGTGGTCCGGCTCCTCGTGATGTTTTGGTTCCTCTTAGAGCTACCGGTTCAGTAACCCATGGAGCATCCGGTAGGAGGTGTGTGGCCCTTTCTGTAAGAAATCTGGAAGAAAGGTCCTTTTCTGTGTAAGGTGTCAGTATGAGGAGCTGCTTCACTGCAGATCTAAAAATGAACACAGCTTAGCATCATTTGAGTTTAAAAGTGAAGTAGTGTGTAAGGACTGACAAGTTATGCCGTTACAGCCGACTGCCTCCATTTTTTAATCAATTTGATGATGTGTTTGTATCATCAATTTGATGATGAGTCTGTGTTGTCTTTTGTGTTTGCATTTTAACTTATATTGTTTTACTATTTGTGATGCGATCATAAGCCCAACTAGGAGCTGACATTGGAGACTATCTTAGACCAGTAGAGTTGTTTTCTCTATAAAATTGTCCCCAGAAAAGGCATAATTTATCTATGTGTTTGTGTTTAAATAAATGTGTTGTTTTTTTGTTGTAAAGCTCATTCTGCCACACACATTCCCCTCCCCTCCTGCAGGATGGCGCAGCAGTACTATGAATACGCCAACTACAAGGAGGAGCACGTTCAGGAGCAGAGGAAGCTTCCAAAGGGGGCGTGCTACAGCTACATCATCACCTTCCAGTCCATTTTCTTTGTCATCTTCAATGTGAGTCTGTACCTTTGCCCTTGCTCTGCAACCGTTTTCCACCCGCGCGTCATATTGTGTAAAACCGACACTGCACACGAAGAGAAAATCAACGTAAAAGTCTTTGTTGTATTTTCTTCCATGTCAGCTGAGCTTCGTCTTCGCCGAGTTCCCCATGCGTCTCGTCCTCCACGAATACCTGCATGAAAACAGCCACGTTCTCTGCAACGTGAAAACATGTGGTAAACGCATCCCGTTTTGAATGGGGACAGATGAGGAAAGCACTTCACTGAAGAAACTCTGAAAATAATATTTCAGTCTGAGAATAGTTATGTCTCATCAACTTATTTGCATTTGATTATGTTTTAGCAGAGAGGAAAAACAAAACTCCAGCCAAAAAGTGTAACACATGGACAGAAAAAATAGATTAAGGCTCTTTATTAAGTTACCACATTTATTTCTTCTTGTTTAGTGTTAAACACGCTACATCATTTATTTATTACTTATTAGCACTTCTTAGTTTAGATGTATAAAAAAAAAATCATATTCTCATCTCACCCTGAAAATGATAAAAAACAGACTTTATTCTGCTCACTTGGTCTGTAGGTATCATGTAACCTAGTGGTCCACTTTTGTCTTGGGTGATACTCAGAAAGGGGAAAGACAAAATAACGTGTCAAGTGTTGAGGTTCATAAATTAGAAAATAGCTGCATGTATTCACCTACTTCTTCAAAGTTGCACATATTTACAATTAGAACAAAAAAAAAACAGGAAAGAAAATGGCACTAAGATTAATTTAGCTTCTAAAGACTGACGTGTTAAGTAAGTAGCAGGCAACATTTTGTCAAGTTGCTGTCAGTGCATGGGCGTTGCGTAGGGGTCAGAGTTTAAACTTTAAAGTGTTTATTTCATACATCGAAGTGCGATGTGCCAAAAATACTGCAGTTGGTAGCTTTTGCTACAAATATAAATATTTTCTGCTGTGCACTGCTGTCCTTTTTAGTCATGTAATCCTGTTAGATTGAACTTTTGTGTAACAAACATGCCAAAGAATGGACTCTACTGCTGAGTACGGTGAAGAATCTGTGATGCTGTGGGTCTGTTTTTTTTGTTTCAAATGCTGTTACAGTGAATGACATCATGAATAGTTTGAAATACTAAAAGTCCTTATGTAGAAATTTGGTGGATTCTGTGAAAAAACTAAAACAATGATGTTATGTGGTCTTTCAGCAAGATAAGTATCCTAAACTTGAGGCCAAAGCAACACAGAAACGATTCACTGATGAGAAAATCAACCTGGCTAAATGGACATTTTAGTCCTTCAGAAAAAAGCGAACCTCTTCATGAGGAACTGAAAACCCTGCTGCTATTTGCAGCCAGACTGGTTTCTAAGATGGGTCTGCTCCTCTCAGGAAGTTCATCTTCTGTAAACCCACATCAACTCTTCCTACAGTTGTTCTTGCACAGAGTTTCTCTTTAAACTGTTTTTAATTCAATCCATAAAGCCTTCACTGGTTTGTATTGCCTTGGGGTTCAGGGACTCATCTACAGTCGGTTTGATTTATTTTCTTAAAGTGGAAGTGCAGACTTTTCCTCCAGTTCATGCAACTTTATAACATACAAAGCCTTAAACATGAACTCTCTTTGAAAAACCACCACCTCTGATAGTTTCCCTTTTTTTTGTCACACACACTGAAACTAACTTTATTTATATCTCTGAGAAACTGAAAGCAGAATTTTCCAAACGCCTTTGGTGTAAATCTTCATATTTGCAGCTGTTTTCTACGATCAAACCTGCCTTTTTATCCGACGTTCAGGTGCTGCAATCAAAGGCATCATCCCGGGCTTCAACAGCACCGTTCTGAGAAACCTGCCCCGCTCCATGCTGCTCATCGAGGTGGAGAGCATCCTGATGGGTTTCGCCTTCCTCGCCATGATTATTGTAAGAGATGCGCCAGGGGACAATTTTACATTATTCTTTAGAGTTTAGATCAATAATATGATCTTTTTGCTGTGGTTCTTTTAAACTACAAAAATCTCTTTGATAGTCGTACTAAGAGTCATTATTTGAAGAACGATCGTAGCTATTTAATAAGTTGTTTTAGTTTTTTTACTCTCCACTCCTTGCATGCTTCTTGAATCTGCATCTTATAAGTGGCAAAAGTCAAATACAGTTCCTACATTCAGTTCTTGTCGAGATCCCATTAGACCGCATTGTTATTATTCATTGTGTGCAGCAGCAGCACCGCTTCCTGTTTTACCCACTGTTTTCAATAACAGGTCATTTGAAAGCTGCTGGTCTTGTGTGTGGTTACTTCTTGCTCTGGCGTCAAACATTTGACCTCAAGCTTTCTCACCGAAGAGGAATAATAAGACATAATCGGAAAAACGTAAATTATTCACTGCAAAATAGAAATAGAGCCTTAAGTATTTATTCTTGGAGAACTTTATCACATTTTGTCATGTTGCAACCACTAACTTCAACACCTTTAGTGGCCGTAGCTGTCATGACTGCTTTCCCAAACAGTCCAAACTCCTCGTGATGCGGAGAATATTTACTTTACTCAGCGTTATCTTCACTCAGCATGACCTATAATCAGTGTGTTTTCTTCCCACAGTTCCTGCTGCTGTGTGGCCCCGCCTACCGACCGACGGAGGAGATCGACCTCCGGAGCATCGGCTGGGGGAACATCTTCCAGCTGCCCTTCAAGCACCTGCGGGATTACCGCCTGCGGCTGCTCTGCCCTTTCTTCATCTACAGCGGCCTGGAAATGCTGTTTATCATCAGCGGATTCTCACTGGTACTGAAATGAATGCGCTGATTTTCTACAGTGACCTGCCGGTTACATCCAGCTTTGATCGTAATAAATTGTATAATTATCTTCCCCCCCAACCCCCGCCCCAACAGTCCTATGGCGTCTGCATTCTGGGCATAAAAACCCTCTGGCTCCTCATCCTGGTCTACGGCCTCTCCTGCTCCGTGTTCTCCCTCCTCTCTCTCAGCCTCCTGCGCCTCCCACGATGGGTGTGTCTGATGGGGGGCGCTGCGGTGCATGGAGTCCTGCTGGTGGTTCTCCTCGCTCTGACTGTTAAGCCAAACTCACCGGAGTATCTGGGTCCCCTGCTGGGGATCACGGTGCTGTGGGGACTCGGCAGCGCCCTGAACAAGACAGGGGTCAGCAGTGAGTATCTGTGATCATCCAGCCAACATCATAACTAGGGCTTAAACGATTAATCGACTACTGAAATTATTTCTATCTATCTGTCTGTGTATTTTTTGCTTCACTCTACATTTATTTTCTTATTGAAAAAATTAATTTATTTGTATTTGCATATTTGTATGTATTTCTAATACTGTGTAAAAAAAGGGTTAAATGGTTAAATTAAAAATCTGCAGAACGTTCTTGTTTTTTTTTATCCAATTAATCCATTAATCATAATAATAATTGATAGATCAATCAAATAAAATAACTGTTAGTTGCGGCCCTAGTCACAGCACAGCCACTCTTTTCACTGTAGATCGTTTGGTTTCGTATTTTTAATGATAATAGGAATATTAAACAGGCTAACATTAAAAAACACTAATACACTCTTAACATTCTTAATTGATCCTAACTTAGATGCTTTTTAAAAAGGATTTTGAATTCTTGTGTTGCCCTTAAAATGGTTTTTCTCGTATGATCGTCTCTGTGTGCCCCAGTTGTTGTCGGCCTTCTGTACGCTGAGGAAAAAGAGCGCCTGGATTTCATCTACACCATCTACCACTGGTGGCAGGCCATCGCCATCTTTGTTGTCTACCTCTGGTCCCAGATGCCCATGAGGGTACGTTTTAGCTAGTAGTGTTTTCCTGGATGTAATTTTATATGCTAATATTTGTCATTTTATTAATCCTTTTGCCTCTTAGGCTAAACTGTCCATCCTGCTGGCTACGTTGTTACTGGCGTGCTACTGTTATTGGGTGATGGAGCGCCGCGTGGCACAGAAAGTGAAGCCCAGAATGCCTCGCATCCCTCGGCCAAGACACAAGGTGACCCATCTCTCTGCGCATGTCCAGCTACTTAAAGGGAAAGCACAGATTTTATAACGTAAACGTAAGCAGTTGAAATCTTATCTGCAGTAGTGATAATCCAGATTAGTTAGTCCTTGAGACTAATGCTTGTTTTCAGTTTCCTCATGTTTGCCTCGGGGTGTTAAACAGAAGTTAATACTTTTTAACACAGGAAAATGAAGTAAGAGGCTGTGTACCTCTCATGATCTTCCTGTGTGAAACACAAACTGAGAACAGAACATGAAGTGTGATTTCAGTTGAAACAAATGTCTTATTTAAAATAAGTACAGAGGTGTTGGCATCGTACCGTGGGGCTGCTTTGTTGCAGGAGGGACTGGTGCACTTCACAAAACCGCAGAGACAAATGTAGAGACATCTGCCATGAAGATGGAGCGTGGGTTCAGTTGTGTCTTTCAAATAGACTAAACGTGGAGCCACATCGGTTACGAATGTGCTTAAAGATAACAGGGTCAATATTTTTGGAGTCGTCATCACAAAGTACCGAACTCATGAACTCAAAATTTGAGGACAGGGTTGAAAAGATGTATGTGAACAAAGGACCAGAACTCCAGCAAACTGTTGTGAGAAGCTTGGTGGTGATTTTAAATCATTCATGAGACGGTGCATTCAGACTGGAAAAGTCTCATCCTTTCTGTTTGTTTCATGCTCCTGATGCCTCCTAATGCAGACATGAAAACTTGTTCATCTGCTTGTGCAGGAGTGACTGAGGTCTTAAAATCATGGCAAGGTTGTAAAGACATCCAAGTGGAGAGTAAAAATAAAAGCGTCTGTTTTTACCCTCAGGTGAAAGGCTACCGCTACCTGGAAGAGGACAACTCTGATGAGTCAGATTCAGAGGGAAGCGAGGAGGATGACGACGAAGACGAGGAAGAGCGGACGGAGGAGGATGAGCGCGTTGTGGAGGAGATGGTAGCAGGGGACAGGGAGGAAGGAGGCCGGGACGCCAGAGCCGAGGGCGCTGACTCGCCCGGAGCCCGGAGAAGAGGGGCCGAAGGTCGGGGGGCCCACGCGGAGGACGACGGGAGGGAGATATGACAAAATGAAAGAACGAGGAACACGTGGAAGCGCTACGCTACCATAATGTTAACTGGCTATATGTTTAAAGCTCAAAGGGAAGAAGGCCTTGAGCAGCGAAACGTTCTGCATTATGGTCACATCTGGGTAGAATCGTCTGTGGATCGTCCTAAGAGCTGGTTAGTGCGGCCAGCTTTGCCTTTTTCAGATCATTGGAGTGGGAAGGTGGCATACGCCTCGACATTTTACACATTTTTATGTATTTCTCTGGTGTGTTATGTGACAGACCAACACTTTTACTTCACATTGTTGCCCCACATTCATCTCCATCCGTCATCCCACAACCTCTGATTAGTTTAACTGCCCCTTCTGGGAAAAAAAAGCATCCCCACAGCATGATGCTTCCACCATCATGCTTCACCATGGTGATTGTTTGTTTCACAATTATGTGATACTTTGTGTTGGTCTATCACATCAAATCCTAAGGAAATACATTAAAGGTTCTGGTTGATGAAGTCTGGACAATTTCCCTGCTAATAAGCACCTTAACAAGGAACTACAGCTCTTGTTTGGTCGATTTTTAAACATAAAAATGTTCATAAGTTTATGGGCAAACAGATGTTTTCCCCCTCATGTCTTAAAATGTTATATTTTTACATGTGTAGAAATATTTTGCAGTATATTGAGGGCTGTACTTTCCAATGCTTGATCACACTCTGAGTCTACAGTTGCATATCTCTTCAGTTTCTTAACCACATGTATCTTAGCAGATGCTTAAAATTCATACACAGTTTTATGCATGTTTTTTTTCTTATTTTTAACCTAAGCAGCTGCCTTGAGGAGGCCATGACAGTCTTTAAGGGTGATAAAGCCTTAGAGATAAAAAACACATATTTTTCAGATATCAGTGTTTTATAAAATTTTGTTGGAAGGAAAGTTTTAAAATCTTTTTTTATCTTAAATGTATGTTTTTTTTATGTAATTTTGATGTTTTTGGATGAGACTGTATGTTTCTTGTTAACATGTTCTGTCTACAGGGGGGCAACAATTTAGAGCACAATGCTTTCAGTTTTCTATCCGCTCAATTTGCGCTCCATGTTTACCAGAGCTGTCGATGAGCAGGATCTTTTGTTGAATCTGCGGAGTACTTGGCTGTAAAAGAAAGATCTGAAAGAGACAGATTTGAATAATAATAATAAAAAAAATTAGCAATTGATTTTATCATTTGAATAGCAGCATGAAAACTTTGTATTAACAGCAGCAATTTTAAGAGAGCCTGCTTTATTCTGTTGAATGTGAAGGATAGCAGAGAAAAATATGAATGTGCCCTTAGATTTAATACAGTTCAGTATTCAGCAGTTCCTAAGGTGAACCAAGAAGGATGGCTGTTTAGTTAGCAGCTTTTATTGCCATTGGAAAATTCATAAAATCTGCAAAAATGCGTAAATGAAGCTACACTCATTTTCTAAAAAAGTGCAATGATTCGTCTACACCAAGCAAATAAACAGCTGAGGTGATTTATTGCAAACAAGTTCCGCTACAGATTTCTGTGTTGAACTATAGAAAACATTGTATTTCCAAACACACACACAGGCACACACACTGTTCAAAGAGAACTCAAACTCCTGATTAGAACAGCAATGAGGTTGTGGCATGGCAAAAACACAATAAAAAAAACATTTAACTTGTAGGGAAAATGTCTTGTTCCACGGGCAGATTATTTCATTTATCACTAGTACTTTTCCATCAGTATTAAGGAGTTATTGACTTAAAACAAGCATCTATATTACCCTGAAAAGTTAATTGTACTAAGATATTTGCTCTAGAAAGTAGAAAACAAATACTTGATTTTGTGGGGTCTCTTTTTGTGGAGTTTGTCTCTTCTCCCGGTACATATGTGGGTTCTCACCTCTCACAATTACACATAGGTCTGAATGGGTGAGTGTGTGTGTGTAGGTGTGTGTGTGTGTGTGTGTGTGTGTGTGTGCGTGCATGTTGTGATGGACTGGTGATCTGTCCACAGTTAAACAGACACTAAACTCTGCAGGATTTTTAAATGCTGCAAGGGGCATCTAACTTGTATCACTGACTGGATTTAGTCTGAAAAGCTGCACTTGAATTTATCTATCCAACTATTGAAAAGTGTTAAAAGTTTTCATTCAAAAAGTGCAGTTTCAGTCTTTCCCGTGACGCAGAAACAGCTTTGTGTGTGCTGTATGATTATACCTAATGGCCTCCCTTCTCCCAGATGAAGGCTTGACCTGTCACAGGAAGAAAATCACCGAGGGGAGATAATAACATTAATTTGCAGCTTTGGTCCAGATATTGTGCTTATTCTTTGTAATGCCGTCATCACATTCTGAGCGATAAAGTAGAGCAGATTTATTGTTAATGTCCTTCATTATGCCTGAATCTTTCCTGCTGCGACGGGAAAATATCTGGAGTGCAGAAATATCCTGTTAATGACGACAAGTTGGCTTTTTGCTTTTTGTTTTTTTTAGACCTGCTGTTAGGTCTTATAGAGATGTTTTGTTCTGCAGGAGATTTTTCAATGTCATTGCAGTGAAGCGCAGGTGCTTCCAATGATGAATCTGTCCCACTCCAAGCGAGGTTCTGTTTCTGTAAGGAAACATTATTGGCTGGATTTAAAAAATAAAAAAAAAAAATTGGTTGGCTGGTTTTACACTAGGAGATCACATTTCTTGGTCAATTTGAGATTGAATTTATACCTGAACATGTTATCTATATTCTGTGGCGTATTAACTATTATGCACAATTGATTGATTGATTGTTGCACAACACGTATTTTAGTGAACTGAGAAACATCCTTATTGCACTGTTCCCCATATATTTGAGAGTTTGCAATAATATATAGTTGCTGTTGTCTTTACTGATATTTCTTTTCTCCAGACACTGAAGCAGGAGCTTAAAATAGATGAAAGCGATTACGTTTTGCTTACAAGATGTGCATTGTGTTTTCTATTCACCCTCTTTTAAAATTAAGTGGGTAAAAAAAAAAAAAAAAAAAAAAAAAAAACACGTATCTCCATGGAAACTCTGAAGAACAGCAAGTAAAGAACGAGATAAAAATTATTCCTCAAATCAACTTTCAGAGTATGTTCAAATACCAGCATTCACATAACAAGGACAGAGAGTTCACTTGTTTAATCAAGAAGAGCGGATCAGATGGTTGATGGTTGATCTCTCCTAAAATAAACTCTTAAAGAATAAGTTTGTCTTATTCTTTAGGCCGTTTGAAATTAACTCTCTTTAAGAGAGACTAGAGACAGAGAGGAGCAACAAGTGATACCGCTGTTACTGAAACAATAAATAAAACAAAAACAATCTAAAGATAATTACATGTGTAAAAAAAGCACAATGAGCACAAGCTGATACAAATCAGGGAAGGTGGAAGATTATGCTAAATACAAATGATCTATTTTTGCTCCATAGTTATTATTATAATACTCACTAATTTTTGCGAATCAAAAATTGTTTAAGTTACTCTTGAGACACCTGTCTCCGTTTTGTGTGCAGCTATTAAAGTTAATTAGTTTCGCTTCGAGACAGGATTCGTGACCGTTTGCAATGCGAGAAATGCTCATTAAGCAGATGTTTATTGCATGAATCCACAGCTGAATAAAAACAGTTTACCGAAGGATGCTCATGGGGCTTTTTATGTTTTAATAAGCCTGTCTGCTGTGATGATCTGCAGAAATATAGTACATAAATTAGTCATTAGAAATGAGAAGCTAATTTTTCTTTCTTTTAAGAATATTGGTCCCACTCTTTGTGTTGTCAGTTGCCAGTACTTAGAATAACAAAACAACTGAGAAAGAAGCTTATTTATCTATATGTTTTCTTTTTCTTCTATATGCATCAGGTGTTTATAATATCTTTTTGAATGATTAGGTATTTTCTCAAAAGTTTCTTTATGTGTAACAGAATAAAACTTGCTGAATTCATCCACAGTGGCCCCTAAACCTGTACATGCTTGGCAACATGTTCTTCCATTTTCTTCTGATGCCTCCTCATATTTGAAGCCGTGGTTTAAGTTTTAATGTTCAGACTCTGATATCATTCTGGCTCAATACTGAGGTAACAGTGTGCAAAAATATTATGTGAAGTTCAGTGCAAAATGTCAAAACACATTCCTGCATGTCCGCACTATTTATCTGCTCAGCCTAAACTTTATTTAACTTGTACAAAATCAAAATATTCCTTAAAACAAAGAAACTATGGGTGGGGTTGGGAGGTAGATGCTAGATCCCACATGGTTTGTGTTGTAGTTATGGTCCAAAGCCCTCTGAACCAAACTGAGGTCGAGCTCAGGGGTTCTTTTGCTCAAGTCCAACCTGCTGCTGGTCTCGATACGAGGCTCCTCGGTGCCTGATGCGTTTGATGGACTGGATGTTTGGTGTCTGGCAGTGGGAGCCCCAGTTCCTCCAGTGCTGATTATCTCCACTGTGCCTCTCACACTCCATGATGTACCCTGGAGCCCGGCTACTCACAGCACACAAAGCTAAGGAGAGGCACAGCCACAAAGGGGGATGATTAAACAGACAGCAACAGGCTCAGTCTGATCAAGCTTAGAATTTTGAAGCAGTTTCAGCGCGAAAATGTGATTTTTTTTATTTATTTCACTTTATTATATTTGTAAAAAAAATTGTTTAGCTTTTAAAGTTATTTTTATCATCTCTGTTATACCATTGCAAAAGTTAGAGATGTTGTCATTCTCACATGTAAAACATTTAGCAGGAACATTTGTGTTCAAAGCTCTCCATCATAAATCAGCAAATTCAAAGACTGGCTTGTGGAAAATAAATTATTATCCTGACTGAAATCTTTTTAGATTATATTAGAAATGTATAACATCTATCCTTCCTCTTAAGCCACTTGCTCAGGCTGTTTGGAGGTTCTGGGTCTATGTGAAAGATACCATCACCGGTGAAATCGAAATCCAAAAAACCCGTATTCCCTGAATGACTAAATATGTTGACTCCACTGTATGTATGAAAACATATTTTAAGTATCTTCTCCCCTGAGTGGTTTTTGTTTTGGATGAGCAGCTCCACTCCTGTACGAGCTTCAACAGCAGGATCTCTCTCAGAACTGAAAATGTGTTCTGTTTGTTGAGAAGTCAAAGCAAAGGGGCAGATACCGACAAAAATAAAGTTAAAACTAGGACAAATGAATTTGTTTTTCAACACAGTGCGTTATTGCATTGGAAGCAGTCGTCAGATGATGGGTAAACTGTAGGATGAACATGATCAAATAATCGGGATTTCTCAAAGCTGAGCCATTGACACAAAGCAGCACCATCCATCCATCCATCCATCCATCCATCCATCCATCCATCCATCCATCCATCCATCCATCCATCCATCCATCCATCCATCATCTTACAGGCTTATCCCTGGAGAGGTTACCAGGGATGCTGGTGCCTATCTCCAGAGGTCAAAGGGCGAGAGGTGGGGAACACCCCGGACAGGTCGCTAGTCGCAGTACTATTTACACCAAATTCTGGCTCTGGAATCTTAATGTCGCACCTGAAATAAAAAAAAAATTATTGGACCAGGTAACATTTATCTAATCTGTAATTTTCTGAATTTGGAGAACTGTAGCCTCGGTTTCCTGTTTTTAGCTGACAGGAGAGTTACTTGGTGTGATTTTCACAGGGTTTAGATGTTGATGTTTGAGCTACTGTTGCCTTCATATCCTCTTGACCTATTTTCCCCGACACCAACAAGACATTTCCATTCACACAGCAATCAGACAGTCATCTGCAAACCCGAGGGATGCTTGTACATGAAAATCCCATCAGATCAGCATTTTCTGAAACACTCAGACCTGCACGTCTGGCACCAACAGTCATGACACCTTCAAAGTCAATTATATTTTATTCTTCCTTATTCTGATGATAGGTTTTCAGAATGCCTAGTTGTGCTGCCATGTAATGGTCTACTTTAATAATTTTGCTATCAAACAATCAAATAGTCGTGGTTCTTAACATGGCTAAGGAAGTGAATGCTCATAATTCAATTAACTTATGTAACGCTGCAATAAACATGTGAATGTTGGTCTTCTTCTTACAACTTGCAGCTGCACCAAATTTTAATTTCTTTTCCTCAGTTTTAGTTTATTATGTGAATGCAATGGGCTTTGATTGCTTTCTCAAGACACCTGAGAGATATCATTTTAATTGTTTTGTGCATTAACTTCCTCTTTTCTGTATCCACTGTCTATGTTTCTCTTAGAGTAATTATCTCGAAATACTCATAAAGACACTTTTGTTTTAAACTCACCAAATTTAATGAGTGTCGCTTTGTAGATAAAAGAGCGTTTGAGCTCCATTATGTTGAAAAGTGACTCAGTGATAACGACCAGCTTGGATTGTTGCCTTTTTTTTTTTTTTTTAAATTACCCTGTTTTTTAAGATTTTCTAAAACTTCATTTATGATAAAAAAAAAAAAAAAAAAAGCCAGTAGACTCACCTACTTTCCGCTCTGCACATGCGTGAAGCATGAAGAAAAGGTTAAATATGTAATATGAAAACTGTGAACATGAACCGGGCAGCGCACACCTGACAGAAACATTTAAGAAACTATGGGGGCTTTTTCCCCCACATTTTTTTTCACTCTTAAATGATTTTTTAAGATTTCTCATGAACAAAAACAACAGTGTGCTGACAGCAGTGTAAAATCTGCCTCGTATTTCCTGTGAAAGAAAATTGCAAAGGTGATTATTTCAAAGTATAACACAAGGTGAGAAGTAGGTGTTGACATGTCACAAAATGCATTTTTTCCTCTTTGTTTCAGGAGTTAAAACACTGGCTAAACATGTAAAAGCTAATGTGTCAGTTGATTTAACACAGAAAGGATTTTAAAAAATGTTTCATTAAATATCTACAAAATATCTAATAGCATACATTTAAAATATTAACTGATTTCTTTTTTGTGATTATTAGAAGGGATTTATGTAACAATAGAAGATAGAACAATAATGTAATTGTTTGTATATTTAGATCTTTTTTGTGAATTACCCAGCATGTAAATACTTCAGCATTACAACATAATGCTCTATCTTTATGATGCCATCTATTTAGTCCCTCCTGCAGCAAAACATCAACACAACATGCTGCTGCCATTCTGTACTTCAAAGTTACGATACAGTTATCTCACGTGCAAGCTCCATCTTCCTGCCAAGCTCTTCAGTTTTAGTTTTATTAACTGTCTTTGAGTGCATTTGCAAACAAGCATCTGGGTTTTTATATTTATTTTTGAAGTAATTCCTGTTTGATTAGCTTTTCGGCTTGTGACAGAACAGGACTCGCTTTGCTTTGGATAATGACGCTCCCTTTCTAGCTTCTGTCAGCAAGGTATTGTTGGTTTTCTCTCAGAAATATATCACATAAAATACTAATAAAGTACATTTAAGTTTGAGGCTGTAAATTGACTAACTGCAAATTAATGGGGAGTCACTATGCAAACAAGCTTTTTCCTCTGGTGATGCTGAACATATTTCACATCACTCACTTTTCTCCTCTACTTTTTGGTGAATGCAGAATACACACCACATATATACAGATACAACCAGACACACAACAATCAGCTGCTCACTGAGACCTACAGGCTGTGTGACTCACGCTCCACTCTCCACTCGGATGGAGCGGATGTTGTCCAGGCCGCGGTCATGAACTCCAGACACTTGCCCTGGAAGTGCTCCTGTTCAAACACAGTCACCTGTTGGGGGGGGGGAGCAGCACATGGGGAATGGAAGGAAACTGAGCCTGTTTACCACAAGTATTTTCAGTCTAAGTGAGAAAAGTGTGATCTTACTTTTAAAGAAGGGAGCTGTGCCCATGGCCCTGAAGGACATGGGTGAGCTCCTGTAGGTTTTGGACAATCTATTCATGGCTAGAAAATAAGAAAAGGTCAGGAAAAACCCAAGGGAAGTTTTGTAGTTATTAAACGATAACTGAATAAAAACAAGTAAATACAATAAATACAAAAATGTTACGTTTTAAGCTTATTTTCCCACAAAACACACACATAAATGATCAAATAAACCATTTGTGTCCCAACAACAACAGTTCCAGTTTGACTGTTTTCCCTCTTGAAATAATCAGTAATTTAAATCTTACCAGACTGTTTTCCTCTGACTTCTCACGCAACAAATCCTCTTTAGACTTTTGTCTCAAACTGGACCTTCTGTTTTATATGAGCGGCCACGCGCCGTGCTCGTGCCGCGCATGAGCTCTCGCGACTTGGCTTGGTGAGCCTGTCAAGTGTGATGAAAATAAGACCAACCTCTTCCGGCTGGCCGAAACCTTCACAATAAAAGTTCATCGTGCTCTACATACCAACCTGACACTGTAATGCAGTACCAGCATACTTGTAAAAAATAAAACTTTATGTGTTTTTTTAAAAGCATTTCTGTCGAATACAAAAGTTAGTATTTGACAAGATATTTNGCAGAGACAAATGTAGAGACATCTGCCATGAAGATGGAGCGTGGGTTCAGTTGTGTCTTTCAAATAGACTAAACGTGCAGCCACATCGGTTACGAATGTGCTTAAAGACAACAGGGTCAATATTTTTGGAGTCGTCATCACAAAGTACCGAACTCATGAACTCAAAATTTGAGGACAGGGTTGAAAAGATGTGTGTGAACAAAGGACCAGAACTCCAGCAAACTGTTGTGAGAAGCTTGGTGGTGATTTTAAACCGTGTGAATAAATCATTCATGAGACTGGAAAAGTCTCATCCTTTCTGTTTGTTTCATGCTCCTGATGCCTTCTAAGGCAGACATGAAAACTTGTTCATCTGCTTGTGCAGGAGTGACTGAGGTCTTAAAATCATGGCAAGGTTGTAAAGACATCCAAGTGGAGAGTAAAAATAAAAGCGTCTGTTTTTACCCTCAGGTGAAAGGCTACCGCTACCTGGAAGAGGACAACTCTGATGAGTCAGATTCAGAGGGAAGCGAGGAGGATGACGACGAAGACGAGGAAGAGCGGACGGAGGAGGATGAGCGCGTTGTGGAGGAGATGGTAGCAGGGGACAGGGAGGAAGGAGGCCGGGACGCCAGAGCCGAGGGCGCTGACTCGCCCGGAGCCCGGAGAAGAGGGGCCGAAGGTCGGGGGGCCCACGCGGAGGACGACGGGAGGGAGATATGACAAAATGAAAGAACGAGGAACACGTGGAAGCGCTACGCTACCATAATGTTAACTGGCTATATGTTTAAAGCTCAAAGGGAAGAAGGCCTTGAGCAGCGAAACGTTCTGCATTATGGTCACATCTGGGTAGAATCGTCTGTGGATCGTCCTAAGAGCTGGTTAGTGCGGCCAGCTTTGCCTTTTTCAGATCATTGGAGTGGGAAGGTGGCATACGCCTCGACATTTTACACATTTTTATGTATTTCTCTGGTGTGTTATGTGACAGACCAACACTTTTACTTCACATTGTTGCCCCACATTCATCTCCATCCGTCATCCCACAACCTCTGATTAGTTTAACTGCCCCTTCTGGGAAAAAAAAGCATCCCCACAGCATGATGCTTCCACCATCATGCTTCACCATGGTGATTGTTTGTTTCACAATTATGTGATACTTTGTGTTGGTCTATCACATCAAATCCTAAGGAAATACATTAAAGGTTCTGGTTGATGAAGTCTGGACAATTTCCCTGCTAATAAGCACCTTAACAAGGAACTACAGCTCTTGTTTGGTCGATTTTTAAACATAAAAATGTTCATAAGTTTATGGGCAAACAGATGTTTTCCCCCTCATGTCTTAAAATGTTATATTTTTACATGTGTAGAAATATTTTGCAGTATATTGAGGGCTGTACTTTCCAATGCTTGATCACACTCTGAGTCTACAGTTGCATATCTCTTCAGTTTCTTAACCACATGTATCTTAGCAGATGCTTAAAATTCATACACAGTTTTATGCATGTTTTTTTTCTTATTTTTAACCTAAGCAGCTGCCTTGAGGAGGCCATGACAGTCTTTAAGGGTGATAAAGCCTTAGAGATAAAAAACACATATTTTTCAGATATCAGTGTTTTATAAAATTTTGTTGGAAGGAAAGTTTTAAAATCTTTTTTTATCTTAAATGTATGTTTTTTTTATGTAATTTTGATGTTTTTGGATGAGACTGTATGTTTCTTGTTAACATGTTCTGTCTACAGGGGGGCAACAATTTAGAGCACAATGCTTTCAGTTTTCTATCCGCTCAATTTGCGCTCCATGTTTACCAGAGCTGTCGATGAGCAGGATCTTTTGTTGAATCTGCGGAGTACTTGGCTGTAAAAGAAAGATCTGAAAGAGACAGATTTGAATAATAATAATAAAAAAAATTAGCAATTGATTTTATCATTTGAATAGCAGCATGAAAACTTTGTATTAACAGCAGCAATTTTAAGAGAGCCTGCTTTATTCTGTTGAATGTGAAGGATAGCAGAGAAAAATATGAATGTGCCCTTAGATTTAATACAGTTCAGTATTCAGCAGTTCCTAAGGTGAACCAAGAAGGATGGCTGTTTAGTTAGCAGCTTTTATTGCCATTGGAAAATTCATAAAATCTGCAAAAATGCGTAAATGAAGCTACACTCATTTTCTAAAAAAGTGCAATGATTCGTCTACACCAAGCAAATAAACAGCTGAGGTGATTTATTGCAAACAAGTTCCGCTACAGATTTCTGTGTTGAACTATAGAAAACATTGTATTTCCAAACACACACACAGGCACACACACTGTTCAAAGAGAACTCAAACTCCTGATTAGAACAGCAATGAGGTTGTGGCATGGCAAAAACACAATAAAAAAAACATTTAACTTGTAGGGAAAATGTCTTGTTCCACGGGCAGATTATTTCATTTATCACTAGTACTTTTCCATCAGTATTAAGGAGTTATTGACTTAAAACAAGCATCTATATTACCCTGAAAAGTTAATTGTACTAAGATATTTGCTCTAGAAAGTAGAAAACAAATACTTGATTTTGTGGGGTCTCTTTTTGTGGAGTTTGTCTCTTCTCCCGGTACATATGTGGGTTCTCACCTCTCACAATTACACATAGGTCTGAATGGGTGAGTGTGTGTGTGTAGGTGTGTGTGTGTGTGTGTGTGTGTGTGTGTGCGTGCATGTTGTGATGGACTGGTGATCTGTCCACAGTTAAACAGACACTAAACTCTGCAGGATTTTTAAATGCTGCAAGGGGCATCTAACTTGTATCACTGACTGGATTTAGTCTGAAAAGCTGCACTTGAATTTATCTATCCAACTATTGAAAAGTGTTAAAAGTTTTCATTCAAAAAGTGCAGTTTCAGTCTTTCCCGTGACGCAGAAACAGCTTTGTGTGTGCTGTATGATTATACCTAATGGCCTCCCTTCTCCCAGATGAAGGCTTGACCTGTCACAGGAAGAAAATCACCGAGGGGAGATAATAACATTAATTTGCAGCTTTGGTCCAGATATTGTGCTTATTCTTTGTAATGCCGTCATCACATTCTGAGCGATAAAGTAGAGCAGATTTATTGTTAATGTCCTTCATTATGCCTGAATCTTTCCTGCTGCGACGGGAAAATATCTGGAGTGCAGAAATATCCTGTTAATGACGACAAGTTGGCTTTTTGCTTTTTGTTTTTTTTAGACCTGCTGTTAGGTCTTATAGAGATGTTTTGTTCTGCAGGAGATTTTTCAATGTCATTGCAGTGAAGCGCAGGTGCTTCCAATGATGAATCTGTCCCACTCCAAGCGAGGTTCTGTTTCTGTAAGGAAACATTATTGGCTGGATTTAAAAAATAAAAAAAAAAAATTGGTTGGCTGGTTTTACACTAGGAGATCACATTTCTTGGTCAATTTGAGATTGAATTTATACCTGAACATGTTATCTATATTCTGTGGCGTATTAACTATTATGCACAATTGATTGATTGATTGTTGCACAACACGTATTTTAGTGAACTGAGAAACATCCTTATTGCACTGTTCCCCATATATTTGAGAGTTTGCAATAATATATAGTTGCTGTTGTCTTTACTGATATTTCTTTTCTCCAGACACTGAAGCAGGAGCTTAAAATAGATGAAAGCGATTACGTTTTGCTTACAAGATGTGCATTGTGTTTTCTATTCACCCTCTTTTAAAATTAAGTGGGTAAAAAAAAAAAAAAAAAAAAAAAAAAAACACGTATCTCCATGGAAACTCTGAAGAACAGCAAGTAAAGAACGAGATAAAAATTATTCCTCAAATCAACTTTCAGAGTATGTTCAAATACCAGCATTCACATAACAAGGACAGAGAGTTCACTTGTTTAATCAAGAAGAGCGGATCAGATGGTTGATGGTTGATCTCTCCTAAAATAAACTCTTAAAGAATAAGTTTGTCTTATTCTTTAGGCCGTTTGAAATTAACTCTCTTTAAGAGAGACTAGAGACAGAGAGGAGCAACAAGTGATACCGCTGTTACTGAAACAATAAATAAAACAAAAACAATCTAAAGATAATTACATGTGTAAAAAAAGCACAATGAGCACAAGCTGATACAAATCAGGGAAGGTGGAAGATTATGCTAAATACAAATGATCTATTTTTGCTCCATAGTTATTATTATAATACTCACTAATTTTTGCGAATCAAAAATTGTTTAAGTTACTCTTGAGACACCTGTCTCCGTTTTGTGTGCAGCTATTAAAGTTAATTAGTTTCGCTTCGAGACAGGATTCGTGACCGTTTGCAATGCGAGAAATGCTCATTAAGCAGATGTTTATTGCATGAATCCACAGCTGAATAAAAACAGTTTACCGAAGGATGCTCATGGGGCTTTTTATGTTTTAATAAGCCTGTCTGCTGTGATGATCTGCAGAAATATAGTACATAAATTAGTCATTAGAAATGAGAAGCTAATTTTTCTTTCTTTTAAGAATATTGGTCCCACTCTTTGTGTTGTCAGTTGCCAGTACTTAGAATAACAAAACAACTGAGAAAGAAGCTTATTTATCTATATGTTTTCTTTTTCTTCTATATGCATCAGGTGTTTATAATATCTTTTTGAATGATTAGGTATTTTCTCAAAAGTTTCTTTATGTGTAACAGAATAAAACTTGCTGAATTCATCCACAGTGGCCCCTAAACCTGTACATGCTTGGCAACATGTTCTTCCATTTTCTTCTGATGCCTCCTCATATTTGAAGCCGTGGTTTAAGTTTTAATGTTCAGACTCTGATATCATTCTGGCTCAATACTGAGGTAACAGTGTGCAAAAATATTATGTGAAGTTCAGTGCAAAATGTCAAAACACATTCCTGCATGTCCGCACTATTTATCTGCTCAGCCTAAACTTTATTTAACTTGTACAAAATCAAAATATTCCTTAAAACAAAGAAACTATGGGTGGGGTTGGGAGGTAGATGCTAGATCCCACATGGTTTGTGTTGTAGTTATGGTCCAAAGCCCTCTGAACCAAACTGAGGTCGAGCTCAGGGGTTCTTTTGCTCAAGTCCAACCTGCTGCTGGTCTCGATACGAGGCTCCTCGGTGCCTGATGCGTTTGATGGACTGGATGTTTGGTGTCTGGCAGTGGGAGCCCCAGTTCCTCCAGTGCTGATTATCTCCACTGTGCCTCTCACACTCCATGATGTACCCTGGAGCCCGGCTACTCACAGCACACAAAGCTAAGGAGAGGCACAGCCACAAAGGGGGATGATTAAACAGACAGCAACAGGCTCAGTCTGATCAAGCTTAGAATTTTGAAGCAGTTTCAGCGCGAAAATGTGATTTTTTTTATTTATTTCACTTTATTATATTTGTAAAAAAAATTGTTTAGCTTTTAAAGTTATTTTTATCATCTCTGTTATACCATTGCAAAAGTTAGAGATGTTGTCATTCTCACATGTAAAACATTTAGCAGGAACATTTGTGTTCAAAGCTCTCCATCATAAATCAGCAAATTCAAAGACTGGCTTGTGGAAAATAAATTATTATCCTGACTGAAATCTTTTTAGATTATATTAGAAATGTATAACATCTATCCTTCCTCTTAAGCCACTTGCTCAGGCTGTTTGGAGGTTCTGGGTCTATGTGAAAGATACCATCACCGGTGAAATCGAAATCCAAAAAACCCGTATTCCCTGAATGACTAAATATGTTGACTCCACTGTATGTATGAAAACATATTTTAAGTATCTTCTCCCCTGAGTGGTTTTTGTTTTGGATGAGCAGCTCCACTCCTGTACGAGCTTCAACAGCAGGATCTCTCTCAGAACTGAAAATGTGTTCTGTTTGTTGAGAAGTCAAAGCAAAGGGGCAGATACCGACAAAAATAAAGTTAAAACTAGGACAAATGAATTTGTTTTTCAACACAGTGCGTTATTGCATTGGAAGCAGTCGTCAGATGATGGGTAAACTGTAGGATGAACATGATCAAATAATCGGGATTTCTCAAAGCTGAGCCATTGACACAAAGCAGCACCATCCATCCATCCATCCATCCATCCATCCATCCATCCATCCATCCATCCATCCATCCATCCATCCATCCATCCATCCATCATCTTACAGGCTTATCCCTGGAGAGGTTACCAGGGATGCTGGTGCCTATCTCCAGAGGTCAAAGGGCGAGAGGTGGGGAACACCCCGGACAGGTCGCTAGTCGCAGTACTATTTACACCAAATTCTGGCTCTGGAATCTTAATGTCGCACCTGAAATAAAAAAAAAATTATTGGACCAGGTAACATTTATCTAATCTGTAATTTTCTGAATTTGGAGAACTGTAGCCTCGGTTTCCTGTTTTTAGCTGACAGGAGAGTTACTTGGTGTGATTTTCACAGGGTTTAGATGTTGATGTTTGAGCTACTGTTGCCTTCATATCCTCTTGACCTATTTTCCCCGACACCAACAAGACATTTCCATTCACACAGCAATCAGACAGTCATCTGCAAACCCGAGGGATGCTTGTACATGAAAATCCCATCAGATCAGCATTTTCTGAAACACTCAGACCTGCACGTCTGGCACCAACAGTCATGACACCTTCAAAGTCAATTATATTTTATTCTTCCTTATTCTGATGATAGGTTTTCAGAATGCCTAGTTGTGCTGCCATGTAATGGTCTACTTTAATAATTTTGCTATCAAACAATCAAATAGTCGTGGTTCTTAACATGGCTAAGGAAGTGAATGCTCATAATTCAATTAACTTATGTAACGCTGCAATAAACATGTGAATGTTGGTCTTCTTCTTACAACTTGCAGCTGCACCAAATTTTAATTTCTTTTCCTCAGTTTTAGTTTATTATGTGAATGCAATGGGCTTTGATTGCTTTCTCAAGACACCTGAGAGATATCATTTTAATTGTTTTGTGCATTAACTTCCTCTTTTCTGTATCCACTGTCTATGTTTCTCTTAGAGTAATTATCTCGAAATACTCATAAAGACACTTTTGTTTTAAACTCACCAAATTTAATGAGTGTCGCTTTGTAGATAAAAGAGCGTTTGAGCTCCATTATGTTGAAAAGTGACTCAGTGATAACGACCAGCTTGGATTGTTGCCTTTTTTTTTTTTTTTTAAATTACCCTGTTTTTTAAGATTTTCTAAAACTTCATTTATGATAAAAAAAAAAAAAAAAAAAGCCAGTAGACTCACCTACTTTCCGCTCTGCACATGCGTGAAGCATGAAGAAAAGGTTAAATATGTAATATGAAAACTGTGAACATGAACCGGGCAGCGCACACCTGACAGAAACATTTAAGAAACTATGGGGGCTTTTTCCCCCACATTTTTTTTCACTCTTAAATGATTTTTTAAGATTTCTCATGAACAAAAACAACAGTGTGCTGACAGCAGTGTAAAATCTGCCTCGTATTTCCTGTGAAAGAAAATTGCAAAGGTGATTATTTCAAAGTATAACACAAGGTGAGAAGTAGGTGTTGACATGTCACAAAATGCATTTTTTCCTCTTTGTTTCAGGAGTTAAAACACTGGCTAAACATGTAAAAGCTAATGTGTCAGTTGATTTAACACAGAAAGGATTTTAAAAAATGTTTCATTAAATATCTACAAAATATCTAATAGCATACATTTAAAATATTAACTGATTTCTTTTTTGTGATTATTAGAAGGGATTTATGTAACAATAGAAGATAGAACAATAATGTAATTGTTTGTATATTTAGATCTTTTTTGTGAATTACCCAGCATGTAAATACTTCAGCATTACAACATAATGCTCTATCTTTATGATGCCATCTATTTAGTCCCTCCTGCAGCAAAACATCAACACAACATGCTGCTGCCATTCTGTACTTCAAAGTTACGATACAGTTATCTCACGTGCAAGCTCCATCTTCCTGCCAAGCTCTTCAGTTTTAGTTTTATTAACTGTCTTTGAGTGCATTTGCAAACAAGCATCTGGGTTTTTATATTTATTTTTGAAGTAATTCCTGTTTGATTAGCTTTTCGGCTTGTGACAGAACAGGACTCGCTTTGCTTTGGATAATGACGCTCCCTTTCTAGCTTCTGTCAGCAAGGTATTGTTGGTTTTCTCTCAGAAATATATCACATAAAATACTAATAAAGTACATTTAAGTTTGAGGCTGTAAATTGACTAACTGCAAATTAATGGGGAGTCACTATGCAAACAAGCTTTTTCCTCTGGTGATGCTGAACATATTTCACATCACTCACTTTTCTCCTCTACTTTTTGGTGAATGCAGAATACACACCACATATATACAGATACAACCAGACACACAACAATCAGCTGCTCACTGAGACCTACAGGCTGTGTGACTCACGCTCCACTCTCCACTCGGATGGAGCGGATGTTGTCCAGGCCGCGGTCATGAACTCCAGACACTTGCCCTGGAAGTGCTCCTGTTCAAACACAGTCACCTGTTGGGGGGGGGGAGCAGCACATGGGGAATGGAAGGAAACTGAGCCTGTTTACCACAAGTATTTTCAGTCTAAGTGAGAAAAGTGTGATCTTACTTTTAAAGAAGGGAGCTGTGCCCATGGCCCTGAAGGACATGGGTGAGCTCCTGTAGGTTTTGGACAATCTATTCATGGCTAGAAAATAAGAAAAGGTCAGGAAAAACCCAAGGGAAGTTTTGTAGTTATTAAACGATAACTGAATAAAAACAAGTAAATACAATAAATACAAAAATGTTACGTTTTAAGCTTATTTTCCCACAAAACACACACATAAATGATCAAATAAACCATTTGTGTCCCAACAACAACAGTTCCAGTTTGACTGTTTTCCCTCTTGAAATAATCAGTAATTTAAATCTTACCAGACTGTTTTCCTCTGACTTCTCACGCAACAAATCCTCTTTAGACTTTTGTCTCAAACTGGACCTTCTGTTTTATATGAGCGGCCACGCGCCGTGCTCGTGCCGCGCATGAGCTCTCGCGACTTGGCTTGGTGAGCCTGTCAAGTGTGATGAAAATAAGACCAACCTCTTCCGGCTGGCCGAAACCTTCACAATAAAAGTTCATCGTGCTCTACATACCAACCTGACACTGTAATGCAGTACCAGCATACTTGTAAAAAATAAAACTTTATGTGTTTTTTTAAAAGCATTTCTGTCGAATACAAAAGTTAGTATTTGACAAGATATTTGACTAGATATTGCTAAGAATATTAAAAACATACTATTATTACGTATTATTCCATAAATGATCATTATGTTAATGAAAAGTTTATTATTATTATTATTATTATTATTATTATTATTATTATTATTATTATTATTATTATTATTATTATTATTATTATTATTATTATTATTATTATTTTACTAATTAATATTTCTTGACTTGCTATTTCAGGAAGACTTTTGTTGAATATGGCAAACTCTGTTGTTTCAGGTTTTCACATTCCTTTGTATTTTTTTTTTATTTATTCTTTCATTGAAGACAGAAGAGAAAATGAACTTTGAAAAAACACTTTTTGAGAGGCAACTATTTAAGTGACGGGAAAGTTCCGGGGTTCCTCTAACTAACATTGATCAACTTGACGCAGGTTGCGGAAAGAGGCGCTTCTGAGCTCAAATCTGTGCGTAAAGTGAAGGTTGAGGGTTGAGCGTGCACACCAGCGGTTAGGATCCAACTCTGTCTTTGTTAACCCTGAGCTCCCTGTCGACTCAGCAGATCATATAGACAGGACCCACAGAGGTTCGGCTTATGAATGCCGGGGCTGTTTTGGTCTAATCGTATAGGTCAGCAGTGCCATCGTATAGAGCAACAATGGAGGAGGACTATAGGCAGAGAATAAACAGGATTTTGAAATACCATCAGGGGTGATGGCTTCCCAAACTCAAATGTCTTTAATGAAGATGCAGCCAGTGTTGTGGTTCTAATCATTATTATAATTTATCAAGGATTAGAATATTTTAAAGACAACACTGTTAAGTCTTTGCATTAGATCACACCTAGATGTGACATAAACCTTTTCTTTAGGCATGTTTACTGTGAATGCTCCACCTTCTTCAAAATACATTTCTCCAACTTTAGCAGTAGCTGAACTTACTATTTGCATAATACTGTCTGTAGAAACTGCTATTAATTGGCTGTTGTTATGTTCCTGTGCAATCTTGTTCATGCCTGGCCTGTTCTTGGTGCTGTGACCCCATTGTGCCCCCCAAGAAAATGCACAATATTGGGATCTCTGAAATAAGGCGGGAGATGATTTAAAGCTTTATTTTTAATGGGGAAAAAAAAAGAGTCTCAGTGTTTTTATTTTCACAACTATGACTTATGAATCCAAATATTTGAAGGAATCTTTAATTAGAGTAAAAATAATTAAATGGAGGTTTGACCTATCTACACTGTTCTGCTTTTCTGTTTCTCTCATTTAAAATTGTTGCCTGTAAAAACATACAAAAACTTATTATTATTATTATTATTATTATTATTATTATTATTATTATTATTATTAAGTCAAGCAAGGGTAGTATATGGTGGCAGGGAATGGAAAACGCTACAATTCTTCACTAGAATATTGTAGCTGTAAGAACATCTTGATCAAAATCCATCTACAATTAGTTTTTCTCACAAGATTTCACTTTGCTCTAAAGATTCTGCAGATTGATGCTACACGTGTGGAAATGAAGTTAAAATTGTGGCATACAATCAGAGAGCAGCTGCAGTGAAATATTCTCCATTTTATCTTGCTCAGAAACAGAGGGGACAAAAGAAATTTCATTCTGAGAGAGGAGGCAAAAAGTAAGAAGAACACAAAACAAAATACAAGAAAATAAAACATTTTTTAGCTGACAAACTTTATGCTCACAAACAACCCTCTTAAAAATGATGGGATAGCAACTGACCTCTCTCAAGCTATGTGTTGCCTCTGAGACATAACCTTTGTTTGTGTCCCTGTTCCTCAGTCTCAGATGCGTCTTTTCATTTGAAGTTAAATTTCTAATTGTTTCAAATCCTCTTTACATGATTTCTGGTGAAAGCAAGAATGCTTACTCTAAACATTAGCTACAAATAGATTGAAGTAGATTCAGCTACTTGACATATTCCTGTTAAAATGTTTTTCTTTGTCATGTAAGAGAATCAGTTTTCTATTTACAATGATACGCAGTTTCTCCTTATGTCTCGTCCTCCATATACAGTGGTGTCTTTTTGTTTTTTTGCTAAAAACACATTTTAGAAATGATCAAATATCTGCTTTGAAAAACCAACGGAAAGGTCAGTTTTGAATGGAAACCCTGTGCTTTCAAAAGAGGCATGTAGTTGTGTATGCTTTTATGCTGCCTTAAGAAATGACAAGTATTGTTACCACTGGGTGAGGCTGTCGGTTAACCTTTAGACCTGCTGGCTCTCCCTTAGCATACGAAAGTTTTATCTAACAATATAACCATGTAGCATCACCTGGGTTGTATGCTGCACACGCTGAACTGTTTCTAATTTTGAGCTGCAGAAATAAATGTGTCTCGTGACACATTTGCATGGTTGTACTGAACCCTGCGGTGCTACAAATAGTTTGATGAAGTGAAGGACAAATGGGTTTGATGAATGAGTTGTAGAGATGAAGTCAGAGCAGACTCAGCTTTAATTCAGAGAGATGAGTAAAACAAACCACGACTTGGCAGGGGATGAACAGAAACAGACATAAACGATGGTATGTGTTCTAAGATTTTTACTACTATCTTTTCTAGTTATTGCTTGCTTTGTTATAGTGATGTGTTCTCCAGCAGCACTGCCATTTTTGATCACAAATGTCTCCTATGTGAGAGTAATAAAGATACCTTGACCTTGAGTAAGACAGGATATCACACAGCCTTTCAAGTAGGAAAATAATGTGGGTTGGAAATAGTGAATACAAAAAATGGAGACAATCCTGAGTGGAAATGATAACAAGAAAACCTTAACACTTATGATTTTGAGTGAGCATTTTTTCAGATAATGTTTCTATTTTGAGCTTTAAGTCACATCAATGCTTTATTGCCAAATGTAAAATGTAAGAAAATGAAGCAAAAAATTGTCTAATAATCGGTTCTATGAATCATTTCTCATCATTTTATTCATGTAGCGCATTTAAAAAGACCTTTGAACTTGAATGGCTTCTGATTCTAAATTCACATGATTTTGGCCAAAACTTGTTGAAAATGTATTCCAACACGTTTTGGAGAACCTTAAAGCTGCAAAGCTTGCCAGAGTTAAGCTTAACATCGACTAGGCTCTCCCCAAATGTAGGGCTGTGTTTTGGAAATATTTCTACAGTCTTTCATGAAAAACATTTGCGAGGTCAGTCACTGATGTTAGACGAGAGTCTCTGCTCTAATATATCCCAAGGATGTTTTGTTTGGTTGAGTTGACTTTGCGCAGGTCAGTCATGTTCTTCTACACCAAACCAAGCTCATCTCTGGATTATGGACCGCTCTGTCAATTGGTGCAGTCGTGTTGGAACTGACACCATCGTACCCAAACTCTTACCAACACGTCAAGAGTAAAACTGAAAAATATTTTGAAAAACTACAATGTTGAGTTCCATTCTCTGAAAACAATTAGCTACAATCCCTCAGCGCCCCTCCACATAACTGTCTTTGCATCAAACTTCACACCTGACAATGCAGTCCGGCAAAGACTGTTCTCCTAACAACTGCCAAATTCAGATTCATCCATTAGAATTGCAAAGAGGCATAATTTATTCTTGCAGAAAACATCCCTCCACTGCTTTTCAGTGCAGTGGCCGCGCGCTCTGCACCACTGCATCAGTCACTGAAACCCATTTCATGAAGCTCTCTCTCTGCTCATGAGCTGATGTGAAGAGAGTTAGTGACTTTTACCTTCAGTTCAATGCTATAGGAAGCAATTTGCAAAAGACAGAGGCAGTTTCTTGCATGCATATGTATTTCATTGAAGTTTTGTCACAGACTAATGCAAGGTATCACAAATTTAAGTGAAAGCAAAATTATGCATCGTCTCCAAATTAAATGTGAAACTGTGGCAGCACCAATCCCCATTAATTTGATGCAACAAATAATTCAAATTGGTTGGGTGATATCATGCCTGTGTGTTTTAAATTAAATTCAGCTGCTCTATGAGTACAAAAAAAAAGTTAAACAGACTCTTTTTGCAGTTATAGGATTAGTATCATTATTCATGTCCATAATGTTAATGTGGAACTTTAAACCAGATCTGTAAATAAAACACAAAATGGCAGCAGATCATCATCCTCTGATCAAACTGTCTACTCAATATCCGTCCTATACAGATGAAAACTAAAACAACAATTAAAAATCATAATATGGTAATGAGAGTTTCATATTTTATGTATTTAGAAATATAAACGTAATTCCAACAAATTTGGAAAAACCTGACATAACAGAATACTTTTTGTCTTTCCTTTACCTAAACCCATTGTACTTTGTTATTTCTAAATAAACTGGCTTTCAAGTATGACTGACATTTCTTGATGGTCCTGAAAACAAGCGACTACTCTACAGTTAAAAGCTGTTCTGTAAAGTAACTTGAATGCCTCTCTCGCCGCTCTTTTTATTTGATTATCAGGCTCTCTGCAGCGACAAAGGATGTGCAACGTTTGATTCATAATGCGCCCTCTTCTGCCTCTTGATTCTCGCTGCCTCTTTCTTGACCATATTCAAAGGACAGGAAGTAGGCTGGCCATTGAACAACTCTTTGCTTTACGTCAGCCACCGGTGTCTCAGCTGGAGCACAGCTGTGGCCTCAGCCTCCTTTCTGAGTTCATGTGATGCCGCACATCACATGAACTCGACTGCCAGCTCATGCTTCACATATGGCCAGTGTGTTTCCTCCATGCTCTGCAGCCCACGCCCTATGTAATATTACCCTCACCCACACTGGAAGGAAACACTCAAGGCTTTTAATTTAATGACCTCCTCCTTCAGTGTTCATGAGAGAGATTTAGATGGGTGTTTGTCCTTGCATTCGCAGAACCCCTTTGCTCACCCAAAGGTATAATAAGGTTATTGCTTCTCCCAGCTTATTGCTTCTCTCGTTATTGTTTTACCCAACTCGTTTTTATTACAGCGCCGACAGAAGCAGGACAGAATATTTTTGTGAGAAGCCTCACTGTATAAAACCAGAAAACCTGCCCTGCTGTTACATTGAAAATACTGGACAGAAACCATTTAGGTATGACAGCAAACACAGACAAAGATCGCTCCGTCTTTGTCAAACTACAATTTTGAACAGATTTTTGGGTATGGTTTATGAAAATATACCATTAGCCAGTAGTTGTGGTTGCTGACTAGTTATTGGCAAAACAACTGGGAAGTTTTTGTGAAGCAGAGATACAGAAGCTGGTCATAGTTTTTAGGAAGATGATTTTAGCTAAGTGGAGGGGAAAAGGAGGACAACACTGTAAGAAGACCTGTTGAGGCTGAAAAAGACTAGAGACGAGGGTGGAGGTTCACCTTCCAGCAGGACAACAACCTCAACCAACGCAATAAATACAGTGGAGTGGTTTGGATTAATCAATTAGAATAATGCATTCAAAGTTCAAACCAAAATCCATGTTCATGACATGCAAGTCTTATTTTATAAAACTGAGGTTGAGCTGCAAATAATTGATTAAACATGTCTGTATCTAGACGTCCAAAGCTGGTTCTGGCATTAGGTCTAATGCCAGAACCAGTGGCAAGTACCACTGGTCTAATGCAGGTACCACTGGTCTAATGACCAGTGGTACTTGCAGCAAAATATGAATACAGAATAAGGTGAAAGAGTTCTAAAAGTAAATGCACGCCACACTTTTCAGATTACCACTTGTAAAAGAAAAATGAAGAATGTTTCATTTTTCACAGAATTACAGTATACATTGCTTCAAGTTGATCGATGACATAAAATTCCCTAAAAATAGAAACTATTTTGTTTAGAAGACACTTTATACGATATAAAAAGTTACACATGGAACCTCCTGTACTGTCATAATTAAAAACCTTGAGTCTTTTGCCTCACTTTTGAAAACATAGTTTTGCAATGGACTTTTTCTAACTTTCTATAGCAACTAATGCTGCTGCAGCTACAGGAAGACTAACTTTAAGTAGATATATTTGTTTCTAGTTGTGTCATATTTTTCCTATTTATGCCCTTATTAATTACTAAACACACTCTGAGCAGCATCTCTACTTTATAAAAACAAATACAATACCAAATGATTGCTAATTGGTTGTAGTTTCCACAGCAAACAAAGTGTCTCTACTTTAAATAACTTGACATTAGGTGACGTTTATTTATTTTCAAAATTAGTAATAGCTTTTCTTAAGTGATTTGGGCCCACTGCTGGTGTTTTCAGCCAGGTTATTTGTAAATTCAACAGCGACGTCCTCAATTATCTTTGATTAAGTCCTCTTGATCTAACAAAAAGCTTTGAGGTCATGTGTCTTCCTTGTAGTTTTCTTTTATATCAGCTGGTATCCCGTGTCTCTCTCTGTGTTTGATGATGGGGTATTTCTATTCTGTGGGGGCTGTGAGCTCAGCGAGTTTTTTTCTATCAGCATAATCCCCTCACTCCAGGCGCCAGCGTATAAAAGCTAACGTGGGCCCCTCTGTACTCCCACACTGACCACCAATCCGCTCATTTACTCACACACTGCCACAGGTAAGACAGTGATCAACACCCCGCAGAAAAGAGAAGAGAAGAAAGGATTTGAGGTAGAGTCCAGATATGGTTGTGGGAGTCAGAATTATAAAATAAATGAATTAATGTGACCTTAGAATGGGAAAATCCAGCATTATTAATGAAAAACATAAAGAATATGGCAGATTTTAAAATCAAATGTTGTGCTGGCACATGGTGAGAAAGCATTTTCAGTAGCCAGTGAACAGATCCATACTGTTAAACTGAATTAATTTGAGTGATTTTCTTGCAGCTCACTTTGTCTTTTGTGCTTCTTCATTGTTTGACTGCGGATAAAAGACATCGATTGTTCTGAGCTCCAACAAGTGATGAACAAGTGTGGCAAAGTTTGAACAGACTGATGGATCTTTTTGTACCATCTGTTGAAAAACGGCTCAGACTTTACTTTGCGTTGCTTTTGTTCTGCTGTGCAAGTTAAATGTTTGCTAACGTGGGACTCTGTGGTCTCGTCTCAGGTGACCCAGCTTTTATGACTCCAGTCAAAAACAGAGAGAAAAAAGGGATTTTAAAATGTATCAGACAGAGTAACAGCAACAACCTGTGGGAATTACAAAAAAAAAAAAAAAAAAAAAACAAACACTGAGGGAAAAAGGGAGAAAGTTATATTAAAAAAATAAGCAAAATGAAAAAAGTACATTTTGATTCAATTTACATATCTGAACAGGAGCAGGAAGAAGCTTGTTGTCATTAAATCTAATCCCTTAATGGTTATATTCTTAAGCAATGTTAATGACAAAATCTGATTTATCAAGAAAAAGCAAGTGGCAGAGATATTTAGTGCATTGTAAATTATGTTAACGTTGTGAAAGCCTCTTAAATTGTAATCTCCCTCTTTGCAGAAAGCATGTTTAAAGTTTAACTTATTGTTTGTTACAAAATCTGTGCTGTTTCAAATTTCACTAAATCAGGACATATATTTACATTTTAAGGGGAAAAAGGCAAAAAAATTTGGTCCCTACTACCAAATATGTAAATAATTGCTTTTATTTTGAAAAAAGAAAAAAAAAAAGTAGTTTGGACTTTTGTCCATTTCAGACTAAATGTTTATTATGTTTTTAAAGGATTATATTAGAACATTGTAGAAAAATCAACCAAATTAAATAGTTTACTTTAATTGCTTCTACATATCTCTGGGATGTGAGACTTCAAAATTATTTTTCAGAGTGCTTTGTCAGTGATTGGTAACTTTTAAAATGTTAAAACTATACCTTTGTCACAAATCTTTTCTTCTCCTGGTTTCAAGTCATGTCTGCTGGAGGAGAGAAACCCAAGTCCCAGCCTGATGGGAAAGCAGCTCAGAGCAAGACGTCTGAGACCGGCATGATGTCCTACAAGGTACGGAGAGCACACCCTTGCATCTACGGCAGATTTCCAAACATTTCTTGCTACTCTTTGTTAGACGGTGTGAAGCGGCTGACCTAACGGTTTACCCCCTGACCTCTCACCTGCTGCTCCCTCCTCCTGGTTTTTAACGCTCCCTGAGCAGGTGGTCGAATGTTACAAATGGCTGAAAAATACTCCAGGAGCCCAACAAGAGCCCATGTTGTATGAAGACAACATGGGCTCTTCATAACGATCTCTACCCTACACCCATTATTTGGAAGGTTTTTGCCACCTCAGTTTAACCAGTTCCTCCCCCCCCCCCTCGCTCTGTGTTCATCAGATGTGCGTGTACGACCAGGAGAACTTCCAGGGCCGCTGCATTGACATCACCGCCGAGTGCGTGAACGTGTGTGACATGGGAATGGACAGGGTGCGCTCCCTGCGCGTCTGCTGTGGGCCGTGAGTACCGCCGACTTCCGCACGCCCACGAGTTTAAGCACTGCACGCAGAAACCCCACTTCTCCGGGCAAACAGCAGGTGATTTCACTGATGCGCCTCTCCATTATGGGACACTTTTGCTCTTTCAGGCAGTCAGGGGAGGCTTTTATCCACAGCGATTTGCACAGAGTGTGCAGCAGCAGAGCGAGCTTCAGTTTTCCAGATAGCATCTGACTTTGACCAGAAGCAACTTTCCTCTGCTTATACTCTAACCAAGAAACTGCAGTTGCAGTGTGAGCAGAATGAAAGACACGATAACAGACAATAACAGAATAAAGAGCATCATTATACAATTCATTTTACCACTAAATCCCCAAAGAAGCATCTCAGGCCAGAATATGTCAACAATCAGTTTTGAGAAGGAGTCGACAAGCAGAAGAGCGAGATCAAAGGCTAAGCAGCGCTCTCGCAAAGGGTAATCAATGCTGCTCTCTGAGCTTAATAACTGAAAGGCTTCCATAATCAGAGATTCAATGTACATCTTTCGTCTTAGTGCACTTTATTCCACTCCTCAGATTTGTGGGCTTTGAACAGATGAACTTCTGTGGTGAAATGTTCATCCTGGAAAAGGGCGAGTACCCCCGCTGGGATTCGTGGAGCAGCTGCCAGAAGAACGATTACCTTCTGTCCTTCAGGCCTGTGCGGATGGTGAGCTCTGCTATGCTGTCACTCGTGAATAAAGCTTGCTCTCTTCTATTCTTCCTCTTCATTTCCTTTTTTTGTTTTTGTTTCATCCAACACGTTGCAGGATCCTGAGAAACACAAGATCTGTTTATATGAGGTCGGAGAGTACAAAGGCCGTAAGATGGAGATCATGGATGATGATGTTCCCAGCCTGCCTGCCTACGGCTTCACCGACAGAGTGGGAAGCATCTTGGTCAGCTGTGGGACGTGAGCATCTTAAAGTTATTTTACCTTTGTGAAAACGCTTGCTTTTAGAGTTGACCCCGTGTTTCCAACCATCAACGGTTCATAACAAGATCTACCTGCCAGATTTTTACCTCGGGTTTAACAAGCAAGTTTTTTTCCCCTGAATTTATTAAAGAGTATTTAAACTATTTATGCCATGTTTAAAAAAAACCCCATCAGATCTCATTCACCACAACACTCTTAGACACAGCAATAACCTTTAGGAGTACAGTGTTTACAAAAAAAGTCAGAAGAAGAGCAAAAACTGTAAAAAGGCTATTTATAAGGAAACTGTATTTTCCACAGAAGCATGACAGCTTTTCCTCCAGATGCTACATCAAAGAGCTCAACATGAACTGGTCACTTTACTGCCTTTTTATTTGCCCTTTTCTACTTTTAGTTTTCATTTATCGCAACTAAAAAGGTGCCGTTTGCCACAGAGCGTCATTTTGGATGTATAGTCGGACTTGCCACAATTATTTAAGTTGATCCCAGGAAGGCTTGGAGACCAAAGTTATTCTGTCTTCAACATCTTTCTGTCATGCTGGATTTGGAAATGTTGACAGACTTTTGACTTTTCCAAGGAATGCTCACAGAGACGAGTAATTAGTACAGCTAACAATGCTAATCTGTATAATTCCTGATTGGGGAATGATAGCCAATGTCATACAGCGTTGCATTCTGGGTGCTTAGTTGCTGCTCATCAGCTCCACTAAACAGTGCAGCACATAGATGACTGTTTCAGATCAAGAGAAATAGTCAAACTTATGGATGTTTTCTGTATAATAATTTGTCTCAGTTTATCTCCTCAGTAGTTTTTCCATCACTTTATGGATAAATATTGACCCAGTGGTGATTCCTGCATGAATGTGGCCCTAGGCAAGCCTCTGCTTTTAAGCCTGCATCCTCAGATGGAAGAAAAACCCAATTTGCAATCAGCGTAGAATATCTCGGTCCTGATTTATCTTCTCCATATGTAGTGCTTTTCATGGTTCGATGTTAGTAATCCAAAACGGGCCTGTGAAGTGTGAAAATGTCTCATTTTGTCTTTCATAAATGCTTACATTTATGGCTTGTAAATCTCAAACTAAGAATCTCTGTCCAGTGTAGATTAATCAAATGCAGGTCTTACAGATTCAATATTTCAGATTTACTGGCAGAGATAATCAATTTCAGCCCGTATTACTGGAAAACATAAAAATAACCCTTTAGCTTAGCAGTGAGTATGAGAGCTCAAATTAGACACCAATTAGAGTTCCTTTAGCTGCTAAAATGAACAACCAATTTCCTTACTGTACTCACACTCATGTAACCGCTGGTGTATTACTGGGTGGAGGGTCATATTGCTCATATAAAAACAGACACTGAGTTGGTCAGAGGGGAAAACGGTAATAATTTTGTGGAGGGCTGTCTTTTCTTCACCAGCAGAAGCGCCGCAGCGAAGAGCCGCTCTGTAGCTAACGAGATGCACTTGTTGCAAATGCTGGTGATGAAGTTTTGTGATAAATTAAAAATAACAAATCTGCCAGAGGCTGCAGCTTTCACAAACAAAAGGAGACAACTTCTGCTCTCTATCCCCACTCCAGCTTTCAGGTCACATGGCATCAGCTCCACCGTTTCTTCAGGGTACACATTGGATAGAAAACTTTCAAATTTAACACTAAATCAAATTTTGTCAGGAGTCACATCGTGTTTTTAGAGCATAAAACGTTTACAGGAGATTTGAAAAAGACGCAACATGAATTTTATGCGTTTTATGACGAAACTAAAGAACCACAATATTGATTTTTCTTTTACGTCTTAAAGCTCGGGTCTCAAACTGCATTCCTCGAGGGCTAGAGTCCTGCAACTTTAGATGCCACTCTGCCTCAGCACACCTGGGTCCAATCTGAACTCGTTGCCAGAGCTCTGCAGAGCTTGACTGCATGAAAGTGAGGCAGTTTCACCATGTAATCCAAGCCTGTAGGACAAGGGACACATGAAAAAGACTGCAGTTTGAGAGACCATCAACCATTTCCAAAAAGAAAATTAATACATTTATTGGTTATAATATTCTGCATTTTTTGGAAAGTGTCAGTTGACTTAGTAACTTTTTTCTTGTACTGATGAAAAAAAAAAAATCTATATTTGTTAAAATCTGCCTTTTCTATGTAAAAATTTCGCAGAGCCACAAATTACAAAACCTTCTTTTTATTATACAGGACCCCCTCTTGAGGAAAAGTTTCATATATGTTACTTCTACAAATAACATCTTCAAGCTGAATTTGCTTCTAACTCTGAGGTGTCATGAAAAATGTCTAAATCTGGCACCTATTTCACCAGGACACAACGGCGTTGATATCACCTTCCTCTTTTTACGTCACTGCATCCTCCATTGTGAATTCAATATTCACAGCACAAGGTGGAACATGCATAAGGTGGAAATTGCACAAGTCTCACCTTTGTGGCTTGAGATCTTATTTAACTTATCTTACAAGTATACATAAGCAGTGCTTTGCAGTCGTTTTGTATGCCCGACTGAGGCTGCAGCCAGACTACCGCACCACACTTTTTCCCGCATTTGCATCTTCCAGTCGGCAGATCATACATATTTCAGCAGGGCTGCCAAAAAACATTGCACTCTGATTCTCAAACTACTGCGTCAAAAAAAAGTCAGCGTCTGTGTGCCGCTGCATGTGTCAGACGGTTTTCACATCCGTGACGTCATTCTCATACAGGCAGAAACAGCTTTCTAATCACCAATTCTTCTGAGCTGAGAGAGAGAGACGGACAGAGAGAGAGAGAGAGCAGGAATAGAGACTTTTTCATCAGCAGCTTGCTGAGGGTGTCATGGACGTCAGCAGCTCTGCGTCCCTGGATGTGTTCGCAGAGGTGTGGTTGCAAACAAAGCTTCTTCTCTGCTGTGATTACTTTGTTCTCGGTGCTGTGAACCAGTGGAAACAAACAGCTGGGTAGCAGACCCGGCCGTGTCTGGAAGCCTGACGGCATAACAAAACAGATCAATGTGCTTTTTTTTTTGTTTTTTTGTTTTCATCTGAGAGATTGTTTACCCACTATGATTTCTCTGCATCTGTCTCTGAACAGATTTTATGTACATTTCTCACTTATCTCTCACTCGTCTTTCACCCTTCTGTTTGTCTTCACTTGTAAGCAAAGTGAATGAATCATTTTCATTGCAAACTTTGGAGCTGTTCACGCCTTGCTTCCCTCTTTCCCTCCCCAGCTGGGTGGGGTACCAGTTCCCCGGGTACCGGGGCTGCCAGTACCTGCTGGAGAAGGGCGACTACAGGCATTTCAATGAATTCGGCGCTCCCTGCCCTCAGATGCAGTCCATCAGACGCATCCGCGACATGCAGTGGCACCCGCACGGCTGCTACACCACGTCCTCCAAGTGAAGCTCGGTGAGGAAAAGAAGAAGTGAGGGAGAGGTGGAGGTCTGGAGGGGTGAAGGAGGGAGGGCAACGAAGGAGAGGAGGAAAGAGAGGGTGCAGTGATGCTTCCTTCATCCCTTAATCTCTCAGTGGTTCAATGTGCAGAGTAGAGGGGATACGGTAGGGAGTTATTTATAGTTGCAATTCGGAAAACAGTGGAGAGTTACAGGAAGTTGTAGAGGAGGAATTACAAGAACCACTGGGACTATATCTGGTTAGAGAAACTCTTTATTTTTCTCTGCCTCTCTCCCGGTCTCTGTCATGTCCTGCCTTTCCCACATCCCTCTATCCCTCTTCCTCCCCCTTCATGTTTCACATTTCACCCACGTCAGCCCTCACCCAACCTATCGCAGCCTGAGTAAGGGAGGGCAGGAGTTTGGACTTGTTTCATGTTTGTTTGACGGACAAAGGAAGATCGAGTGAATAAAGATGGAAAAACTCTGAAAATTCACTGCTCCCATCCTGCTGCTACATCAGCCCTAACTCCAATAAAGCTACTCTCCTCCTAATTCTTTTGATTTGTCTTACTTAGCCAATGTGCTGCTACAGATATATTTTAACTCAAGGAGACAATGATGGACACCTAGGAACAAGTCAACCAGCTTGCAACATCCCTCCATCATGCATCTATTTCATTTTTTCCCCCTGAAAGTTGTCTGGTTGACAGAGTCTTCTGCTAGAGTTATCAATCTCTTGTCTGCTGCTGAGTAAAGTTCTCCTTGTTGTACCGTTTACATCTTTGGAATGAACAGCGCTGCAGAGATTCTGGTATTTAAAATGCATGTCCAGATCTGCCTGCTGCAATCCTTGGTTTTTGTGATGGTGTGTAAACTTCACCAAACAAGCGGATTAAATCGCAGCTGTGTTTGTCGTTTAGTTGACGTTAAAAAGCATTTTTGACTTATTGTCAACTGATCTAATTATGATGTTTTGATGACTAAACATGATCAAGTGGTTTTCTTTCCTCTAATAGATTTTCATGAATAAATGTCACTGCGTGTTATTTCTGTTTCTGACCATGTTTAAGTAATGCTGGTTGCTATATAAAAATCACAACCTTTAGTTGAAAAAAAAAAAAAAAAAAAAAGAAAATTACTATCTCCATAGAGCTTCAAAGCATCTTTTTTGTTCATTGCTTAGGTTTGCTCCTCAAGTTTGCTCTCATTATATTTCAGATTTGGAAGTTGCTGAGCAGAGCAGGAAATATTTTGTCCAAAATATTTTCATAGCAGTAGGTAAAAGCTGAAGTCATTCGATGTCATTATGAAGAGTGTATCTCCATCCACCCATTTTCTTTACAGCCTTGCCTCTAGTGGGGACAAGTGGCGCCTGTTTCATGTGAGACATTTTGGGCGAGAGGCGCGGGTACAATAATGCTGTATTACAGCATCATTGTATTAAGTGAATCTCTTTCCTCAAAATTCTATTTCCACGACGAAAGTGTGGAAAAAAATATTTTTGCAAATGAGATTATGAAAGCACATTTACTTGTGTATTCACATGTCTGGAGCTCAGAACTTCATGGCAAAGGTTCCAGTGAGCTGTGTGCAATGAACATCCTTGAGATGCCTCAACAGCTTCAATGGAGTCCACCTGTGCTAATTTCAGTGGATTAGACATGTTTTTCAAATCCACACTCCTGTCTATGTAAGGCTCCGCAGTGCAGGTCAGAGGGCAAACAACTAGTTTGAAATCAAATGAATTATCTGTAGACCTCTGAAAAGTATTCAGAAACAAACAAACAAAAAAAATCTTCTGCTTTCAAGGTCCCAATCAGAAAAGTCAAGAAAGTGACTTGCTACCCAAAGGTCTCCCTGTTGTCCAGAGCTCCAGCTTTCTTCTGTGGAGAGAAGAAGGAGAACCGTCTCTGCAGCAGTCCACCCATCAGGTCGGTACGGAGGAAATATTATGTATTTTCCAGACACTTAGTGCCATTTTATAGCCAAATCAAGCAACTATATCTTACCTTCAGTTGTCGTGAAAATATTGTACATAACTTAAAAGAAATCTGACTTATCATATCTGTATCTCAACTAATGAACTAAGCAGTAGTTTGAGACTTTGTGGAAAGCCTTCCTAGAACAGCTGCAGCCATTAGAGCTGCAAAGTGCAGGCTCACATTATATTAAACGCTTTGAATTAGGATGTGGTTCAAATTCATGTGTGTGTGAAGGCAGACAAACAAACACTTTGGCCATTATAAGGTACTTCTTATCTTTATCTTGTAGAAAGATTCGGTTTGAGAAGCAAAATCAGAAATTTGACAAATGCAGGAAACGTGGAAACTAACGTCTCTAGCACGGTGTTTACACGTGATTCACATCTTACTGCATTTAAACTCATCAGCACCAACAGGAAGTGTTTTTCTGACTTGTTCCAAATAGATGGGGATTCGATCTGATTGCTCTTTCCAGCATAATGTCGTCATTCTTTCTAAGATTAATTCCTGTAATGGAACTGGCATAGCGATCGTAAAATGGGTTACATCAGTGCCAAATATTTTCTGAAAAGGGATTTCAATTATTAAAAGAACATTGACTTTTCAACATGTCTGAACTTGGCTGAGTCATCCCTGTTTTACCATCAAAAGCCAATAAAAGTAAATGTAAAATTGGTTGTTCTTTTCAACCAATTTTATTTTATGCTTTAAAATCCAGCTGTGCCAAATCATTGCAACAAATGTGGTGTGATCGTATTAAAAGTGACTCGCATGCTGAACCTGCACAGAACTGAGCGAACTGTTAGTTGCTCCTTCAAAACTTTCACTAACTTAACTGGATGGTATGAATAACTTATATTCTGGAGCATAAAGGAAGCTCTGCTCTCAGCCCAGCAGTTTTTTCGCTCAGCATATTTCTCAAAAGAACTCAACTTGATTTATACTGATGGAAACCAATTTGGCCCAGCATTGCTTATTTGTAAAAAAAAAAAAAAAGTCCATCCCTGCTTCCAGAGAGTTCCAACAACACATTACGTTTTCTAGCTTGTGATAAACCACTCATGCATTATTTATCAATTCCACTAGAGAAAATATTGATGCGGTCTGCAAACATCAGCGCAGAAGTTGATGCAGACACACTTCTGCGTTGACATTGTCTTTCCATTCTTGCACAAAATCGTCAATTATTCTGACTTAATGTTGTCCTTTTCCTTTAAATGTTCAAAACTTCATACATCTAATCACCCATGTGGGAATTTATAGAAACTCTGTGCCAGGTGGCCATGATGGGTTATCCTGGCAATCACACTGCGTCAATGATGATTAGATTTTAATGGAACAAGCCTTTTAAGCTGCTTCAGTCATACAAGTGTGATAAAGCGACTTTCAGGAAGCTACAGAGGGATATTAATCATTATTTGGCTGCAGACGGATCAAAAAATAGCTCAGCTTGAATCTTTTAACCCTTTCTTGAAGAAGAGGACAGTAATGTTTGCGGACATCTGACATGCGGTCCTGTCTTGGGGACTCTGTATTGTTGACAGTTCTCAGTTACAACAGCAAAACAAAACAAAGCACCGTCTGTAGTCACGTAGTGATGGAAAGCAGAATAAGTAAAAAGTCCAAACAGCAGCACAATCTGATGCAACTCGATGCTGAGTGGTGGCAATGCAACCTGCTCAGGTTCTCAGATAGATGTTTATCCACATGCCTGGGGTTATACTTTGTGCTTGAACTAAGAATTCGCATTCAGACACACTTGTGGTTAAACAAATCAATTGCAGTGCTTTGCTTTTAAAACTTAAACACAGAGTGGGGGTTTGTCTTTAACACATATGCAAGTATATTTTTGTACATCTGCAGATACAAAAACTTTATTTCTGACCCACTGTACGTTATATTTTACAGTATATTTTTATTTATTTTTGGAAGATTTTTGTTATTTTTGAATGTTGATCTCAATATATTTTAGGAAGGGTTATTCTTGAATGATGTTTTATTTATTTTTTGTTTTGATAACCAGTTTTGGTTATAAGCAACTGGCTTATTAACAGCTTAGATAATTATTCATTGCAAAATAGAAAATAAAAAAAAAGAATGAGAATGTGGCTATCATCTGTACTTGGGTAAATTAAGGACTTAGAAATATAATTTACCACTTTAAAAAATATGATTTTTCCCCCTAATGATTAATTAAAACAGAAGGTTTCCAGAGTAATGTGTACTTATCACAGATTACAGTACACACTAGTTCAGTTTCTATTCATCAATAAAGCCATTAGATCATTATGTCTTTGACCAAATTTGTTCTCCACTCTTTTCCTTTGTAGTGGTGTAGAGTTGTAGAAAATCTTTAATATTTAAAACTTCAAGCTTCTTAATTACAGATGTCACAGAACATTTATGGAGTCTGGCAGAGTGAATGGGTGAAAAACTGCTTTGAATTCAAGCAACACACTATCAGGCAGACCGTAAACCTCATTACTCAAGCCTCCAGTCTTCTTCATTCTGCTTCTTTCTAAATGATAAAGTAAAACATGTCGATAGCTTCTGTCCAAACGTGCATGTGACACAGCAGCTTTCCACAAAATAGTGTAAAACTTTGCAATTCTTAATGAACATAAACAATTACAACAAGAATCTGCAGTGTGGGATCTTTTGAAAGCGCTTCAAGGAGCAGGTAGAAAAAGGCTGCATCAGTTTCTGCGGTTTAGTAGTTTTTCTTTGCATGATCAAAGTTCAATTTTGCCCCACGGCTTATTTGACAATCCTTTCATTGCACAACAGTCCTTTCACTTTCATGAGTTGCTTTGAACAATGTTAAACCAGCACTTCTCCAGATAAAAGCAGTGCAGGAAGAATACGCCTAAAAAAAATTACCCTTTTTCCCCACAAGGAAAACTAATCAGCTCTTCATGTGCATCCAGTTGTTTAGACTGGGATCTTCTTAAAAAGATGTTCAGATTTACAGGCAGAAAAAAAGTTTATTGAATTATTAATGGAGGAACAGTTTGATTAGACTCACAAACCTATTCAACCTCAAAGGACTAATGACATTCAAAACACAAAAATATACGTAAATAAATCAGAGCAGGTGTGCAAAACTACACGGTGTGAAAGGAGTGGCCATCTATTTTTGTCTTCTGTGAAATGGTTTATGCATTTGGTCTGAAAGAGTTTTTGTATGTTTCCTGTTTTGCCAAGGGAGCTCTGATGTAGCCGCATAATGGAAGCAGCTAAAAGGCTATCTAAATTATTTCTTAGAAGTCCTTGGAGGGCCTTTCTTTTGGCACCTGAGGCTTATGAAACAGTGCCCCAAGGTTAACATTTGTTTTTCAAAGATTATCAGTGTTCATGACACATCCAGGTGGTGTGTGTCACATAATTACATCGTCGCTCCTTCGTGAAAAGATACACGTGAGTCAAACTGTTTGAAAAGATGATTTTAATTTTTTTTTTGCATCCTGATTCTTTGTGTCGAAGACTTTCCCATTTTTCCACAATCTCATTGGATGTTTCTGGCTCAGAGTTGCAGGATTTTGTGACAGCTGGATCAATAAAACCTTTAAAGTTTGACGCAGCTCAAAAAGCAGAGAGACGGTGAAATCAGCAGTTAAAAAGCAAAACAAAAATTATAACAAATTTTACTTGATTTTCCTGTATTTTTCATCAGTCCCCTCACCATGGCTGCTCTGCTGGCAACTCGGAGATTTACAGTTCGGAGAGAAAGCTGTTGAGTAAAAGTTTTCAAAGTGTGATCACCAGGGGGCTTCAAGTGCTTCTAAGGAGAGTTAAGAAAATTACTCACCAGCTGTCAAAAGAGAAAGATAAATGCATCTTTTGTGGCTCATGAGTCCAGACGCATTTCTTCCCATGCTTAAATTGTTGTACAGCACAAATTTATCTGCAGGTGCTCATTTTTAGGCAGGAAATCACACAACTTGCTGGTAGACTGGTGGACGTGTTTTTGTCTCAACAACACGACTAAAGGCATTTATTCATTTTCCAATCGAGGCCCAAATTCTTAAACTACTAGCTGGTTGTCATGGCGATAAAAGCCAAAGGTTTGTGCAAATTCAGAAAGCATTAAATATCTTGTTAGCACTCATGCAGTTGGGAGGTTCATTTTAATTTTGCCCCACAGTCATGGAGCAAATGGCAAAACGTATTAGTTCAGTTACAGCATTTCGTTCCCCTGGCTGAACTTAAGACTCTTATGTAAAAAAATGTTTTAACTGAAGAATTATTTTATTCCATATTGCTGTTTTGTTGGGCCTTTTAGTGAGTACTCGCTCAAAAGTTTGATTTCATCTAATGTAACTTCATGTTTGTTTGTTTTTTTTCCTATATTCAAACCAGGGGAAATCTTACTGTTTATAAATTGCACAGTTTAATTAAGCCTTTAGTTAGTTTAGAACTTTAAATTTATGCTCTGTGTTGGGATGATGGCATTTGATAAACTGTAATGCTTATTACTTGTTTCATAATTGATGACTGTATGATGTAATTGTGATGTAAAACTTTGAACTGCTGCGTTGCTGAAATATGAAATACAAATGAACTTCATTTGATTTGATGCAACAAGAGTCTGAAAGCAAAGCTAAAACTAAACTTTTTGTGCTGCAAGCAAAACCCATATAAGGTGAAAAACTAACATTGCACATCAGCCTGTAGGCAACACCGTTATCATGAAGCATTATGGCAGTATCATGCTGTGGGAATACTCTGACGCTGGTAAGAGTTGATGGGAAGTTGGATAAAATTTTCAGAAAGGAAATCATGTAAACACAAACTTATTAGAATGTAAAAGATTTGAGACTGTAGGACAAAGGATGCAAAGACCATCTGCTGGAAATGTTCAACAAAAGAAACATATATCTAGAGAAGTGATGACTCCATCCAATATAACTGAGTTTGAACTATTTTACAAAGACAAATTCATGCATATTCCAGTCTCCAAATGTGCATAGATGGTGAGAGTGATCCCAAAAGGCTTGACGGCTGTAACTCCATTTAAAGGTTTGACAAAGTATTGATTTCAGATATAGTTTTCTATGAACAAATTCTAAAAACCATCTATCTTTTTCTTACATATTTATGCAGAACTTTACGTTTGTCTGTCAAATAAAATCTCACTGAAAAAACATTTGACTAAATGTAGAAAGTTGAAGGGTGTGTAAACTTCAAACACGTGTGACATAATAAATCTTTGAAATACATATTTATACAGATTGAACAGATGTATTAGAAACTATCCTTTTTGCAATGAATAGTGTAATTCACGTCTTAGTTATGGATCACAGGAAAAACGCTGCGGCTTTTATTACTGAATGAAATCTCCTCTGATCTCATCTCATGTTTACGGTTTCAATTTCAGTATTTTCAGCATTTCTGTAGCTCAAACCTTTCTTTAGAACTGATATCTATGGTAGTGTGTTTAAATAATCACAGCAGGCTTTAAAACTGCAACACATATTAATAGGCAACAAGATGATGCACTGTTTCAGCCGTTTCCTCGTTATCTTTTTGTTCAATCTGCCTGAAATATAAACCAGTGGTAAAACCCAGTCCAAATAGAAAACATTCCCTGGCAGTCTGGCTCCATAAATAACCCCGTTTTCTTTTTTTTTTCTTTCCTCTTTTTCCCCTTCATGCCCAAGAGGGAAAGGTACACTTCACCTGTCACTCTCACACCAAGTTTAGTTTCTGCCTATAAATACATTTATAGAAGACACCTACAAGGTGCAGTGAGACTTCCTCACTGTGCTGTTAAAATTAGATCGGAGGAGCATTGACGTCAGACCAGTACACACACACACACACGCACACACACACGCACACATGCACACACACACACACACGGACACACGGAGAAACAAACATGAGGAGGTTCATTTGAGAAGACCAGTGCGCGCACACACACAAGCTCTCGCTGGTTCGTCACTCTGTGAATTGGGACTGTCTCAGCAGCAGGGCATTATGGGATAGTTTATAGGAGCTTAATGAATCCTCAAGTTACAATACAGCTTGAGAATGACTGGGAGGGAAGTGGAGACACACACAGAGAGCCACACATATTAAATCCATCTCCTGCTTGTCACGTTCGTGTTCAAATTTTCCCAGCATGTAAGGATTTAGGTTCTGCAGGTCGACCCACAGTCTCCATCAAAGGGTCATCTCATTTCTGGGTTTAAAACAACAAAACAATCATTTTTGCTTTCTTTACAGAATATTTACACCATTTTAGTGCAAATAATGCTCCTGCATTATTGGTAAGTTGTGCAGAGTTTCCATTATTCGGGGCTCATAAAGAGTTGATCATTAAAACCACTGCTGCACTCAGATTTCTGCTAATGTCTTTTGAAATTTACTCCACTGCTGATAAAAAAAAAATAAAATAAAAAATAATAAAGGCGGTGGAGTCCAGTCATCTTGACGTCAGATAGGGTCTTTGATCAGTCAAAGAAATTCACTTTTGAAAATATATGCATTCAGGACGTGTTTTCATTGCTTTGAAAAGCGTCAGATGAAATCTGGGCCAGAAAGAAAGACATCTTTTAGATACCAATGGATCTTGAAAAACTTGTGGAAAATATGTCCTACTTTTGAGAGCAATGCTCAAATAAGGAGTTAAGGAGAAGACAAGTCGGGGAGAAAGTTGCGAAAAAAGTTCAAAGCAGAATCAGATTATAAAGACATCATCTCAATGAGGAAGGTTCATCTGAACTTGAGACGACTATGACACAACTGACAAAACATACAGAGATGACTGCCCATCTAAAATGAAAAGCCGAAAAGGAGATAATTAACTAGAGAAGCAGAGGCCTAATGTAGCTCTAAAGGGCTTGCAGAAATTTTAACAGCTTAGGAGGGACAGCTATGGACAGGACAACTATTTGTGTTTTTCACAAGGGCTTTATGGAACAAAAGCAAGAAACATCTATTATTGAAACAAAGCATGAATACATACTATTTGTAGTTTTCCACAGTCTTTGAAGGCCACACAGAACACGTTTGGAAGACAAGATCTAAATAAAACAGTTTGCTTACAGAATTATCTAGGGATGCTTTTCTTTAGCAAAGTCAAGGAAGCATGTCAGAGTTGATGCAAAGATGGATAAAGTTCAATACAGGGAAGAAACTCCTTCCAGGAGGATAACAGACACAAACATACAACCAGAACTACAATTAAATACCTGATAATAAATTAATCAAGATATATTCATGCAGTGGACTGGCCCTGAGGAAATACAGGCCTGTATTTACTTCAGAATCTGTAGCAAGACTTGAAAACTGCTGTTCCCAGAAGCTCTTCATCCAGTCTGACTGAGCTTGAGATACTTTGACAATAATAATGGGCAAAAAATATTATTTAAGAGAGGAAACTTATTTTAAAACCAACTGAGCATGTTCAGTTTGTTCTATATCTTTTGTGTGAGATTTTAGATTGATCCTGATGTGTGCTATTAACTCGGACCAGCAATCTGAGTTTTTTGGCCAAAGACATATATATATATATATATATAAAGCCTTCATAAATCTGGTAAATCATTGGAATTATTAGATTTTTCTTTTTTGGTTCTTTTCTTATACAAAGAAAATCTACCTAATCTCAGAAATTTCCATTTGCATGAGATTTGAATGAAGTATTTCATGAGGAGCACAGTAGTAAAAGAGCCTTTCAAACACGTTATTACCACGTTATTATTCGTGCCTATCCAGCTGCACCTTAACACAAATAGTCAGTCGGCCAATCACATGGCAGCAACTCAAAGCATTTAGACATTTACATGTGGAGAAAAAAACTTGCTGACGTTGAAACCAAGCATCAGATTAGAGAACAATGGAAAATTTACTTGACTTGGAACTTAACATGACCATTGGCACAAAACGGTCTGGTCTTAGAAACATCTCCCTGGACTCTTATACAGAACCGTCTGTGTTTTACAGAAAAGTGTCCAAAAAAAGAGGTGATATCCAGAGAGTAGCAATTATTCCCTGTTGATGTCAGAAGTCAGAGGATGATGATTCTACTGGTTCAAGATGACATAAAGATCACACCAGCTGCTCTCGTTTCTGTTAAGGAAAGCAAACAGAGGGAATAACTCATACAGACTCGGCAATATTGGACAAAACTGTATGAGAACAATATTTCCTGGAGAGATGAGTCTAGATTTCAACTTCAGAATAAGAGATTATTAAATTAACCTCCTCAATTGAGCATTCCTTTCCATCGGATTACTTTATTTCTGACCCACTGTATATTATTCTAGTCCTTATTCTATTTTAACATATATTTTATCTTGTGTGAATCTGAATGCTTCAATTACTTATCACTTTGCTGCAGTTGCATTTTCCCACTGTGGGGCAGTAAATGATATTCTATTCTATTCTATTCTATTCTATTCTATTCTATTCTATTCTATTCTATTCTATTCTATTCTACTTTATTTCCTGAGGTTTCCATCATCAAGTCGATTCGTCTGATCTGAATTGCTGCTACGCTGAAAACCTAGTAAGCCGGCAATACATGTCAGCTTCATAAAACATTTATACGAAACCGGCAAGCATGCTGTGCTGCGCTATGCAGCTCTCTGGTATGCAAGAGTCGGCAAAAACAACACAATGTAATCACAGATTTTATTTCACAACATAAAAAAATCAGTTAAAAAAGACAAAATATGGTCAGACCATACTGAGAGGTCTGGGATGATAAAATGAATCATGTTTGTATATGTAAAATCAGTACAGTATTGGGTTTTTTGTAATAATTATGCACTGAGCTGTGTAGTAAGTTTTATAGAACACATCTGTTTCCACCTCAGGTGATGAGATTTTTAAACAAGCAAGCAAAAAACAAAACAAACAAACAAACAAAAAACTATTACAGTAGTCTAATCTCACACTGAATAAAAACCCTCTGGTTACTAAATAGAAAGTTTTGGACATTCTAATGTCAAAGTAATTTCTGGTCCTATCTATAGTTTTTTATTGCAACTTTAAATGTTTAAATCTTTAAGTATAAAAAATAATTCTCTGTCTCTTGATTTGAGCAGGCCGTGGTAAGCAGCTATTTTCTTGTAGCCACTTCCTGAAGGTCTACAGTCGTCTGACTGGCTAGAATAATATGTTTATGTTTTTATATTTCATTCAAGGAGTGATAGAAATGGCTTTGTGTCACATCATAATTATCCCCTAAGAAAGCAAGTCGCTGCACTGAAAATTTATTAATTTTTTTTAAACAAAAAGTGAAGCATAAGTTAAAAAAAAGTCTCCATATGTCATAGAAGGTCCAGAGTCCAAGTAGCAGACAGGTGGACTCATTTCCTCACCAACAGTTATTTTTTTTTTTATTATTTTGGTTTGGAAACTATAAATGTGGTACAGTGAATTTTAGAAATTAGCACCTTTTCCAAAATGGAATAAATGTATTTGTAAAGCTTTTTGCATCTTTACCAGGTGACTCTGGTGGATGTGGACGGCACAGCGACTAAAATCAATCCACCACTTCTGTTTCTTTATGTGGCTACAAAACATACGACCTGCACCGCACTGAAAGTGATGCATATACGTTGGTCTGATGTCATTAGGCTTTTGTTGTGAAACGTAATGGAAGGAGTACCGAGGGATAATTAAGTACTAACATGTTTAACTGTGCTTAAATGGAAAAACAGGGTAGATCTAAAATGGGATTTGGTTATAATCAGCCTAATTTTCTTCCCAGCGCTTATCTAATTAACATACTAAACACTACATCGTTTTCAAGAACTATTCGTCAAACTTTCCGCACAGCAGGCAGGCGAACAGTTTAACTTAATTCTCCCAATGCATTAAATCATATTAGTTTACAAGGTAAATTTTTAGTTGATGCATTTATTATCCAGTGTTATTTGATTATTATTCGTGCTCACCTGTTCATTTCTTTTTCAAAGCCTTCTGCACTTGGTAATGAACTCATTATCTTTTCTTCCCACTAACTGCACAGAAACAGCTTCTCAGAAAACATAATGAGTTTAATCAGAGTTATAGACAGAGTAAGTAAAACCATCAGATGATCCTTAGCCACGTTTATTTCTTTTAATTTAACAAATCTTTTCCTGATGACTAAAACGTGTAATCAGATTTCAGTTTACATCCATATTTTAAAACACACATTTCTGCGTGCGACCTCATTAATCACTACATTTGGCTGCAGTTTGAATGATGTCACTGTTGCATGCACAAGTTTGAGCATTTATCTTGAGTAGGTGGGTTCTGACTCTTTTAGCGTCATTTTGTAATGCTGAGTAATGCAAAAAAAAAAAAAAAAAATTATTATTGTTCACAATTAAACAGCTCAAGTGTTACGAAACTTAAGCAAATTTTTGGATCTCTCTGTGAACACGGTCCAGATCTGCCGCGCAACCGCACATAATGACTATTAATAAATATCTGTCCACACATTTGCAGCCCCGTTCACGCACACATATGCGAGCGCACAACTAGTTGGGCCTGACAGTTGGTGTGCGTCATGTGGTGTTGATGCTCATTCACTGGCTCTATGAAAAGTCTGAGGCTGACTGCTGAGTGACGTAAGATTGATATGTAACTCCTCTTCTCTCTGCTCAGACAAACGAGTGGGTGTGTTGAGCTTTCAGGAAGATAGACGGGGCGCAGAGAGGAACGGGAAAAGAACTGGGAAGAAAGCAGTGCTGACTGGGAGTTTAGTTTCTGGACGTGGTCCGTGTCACTGCACCGAACACAAACTGATAGCAGACATGAGAGGTCGACAAGTTTTTGGGAAATTACTCAGTTGTGAGTTATGTGCGAATTACCATTTATTCCACCTCCCCTCCCCAGATGTTTAACTACATCTTTTTCACTCCTCGTCTCCCTAATCAGACCCCCTGCGTCCGCCCATGTTTCCTGTTTTACATCAGTCGCTGTCTCGCTCGCAATCTATCCACAGACGAGACCTCTTTCCTCTTTAGTTTACTGTGTCCACATTACGCGCCCATCTGCGTCACGCATGAGGCATGCCTGAGGGTTAAAAATAACAGATGAAAGGGGAACAGACGGATGCAAGGAGAGAGGTGAGGGGGTACTGATGACTAGGGGAGTTGGAGATGGAGGGCAGAGGAGGAAGAACTTGCTTTAAAGGCAGCAACTTATAGGAGAAATCTGAAAAATCCATGACCCATAAATAGACAATGCACTGGCAGTATTCTATAGTCTATTCCAGCAAAAGACACAGGACCGAGGGAACACATAGCTGAATGCTTTCCAAAGACACGGGGTCCAATAAAAGCATCTGAATCCTGAATAAGGCGAAGATAATGGACACTGACCACAATGACCGTGAAACTGTGAGGCTTGTTTGTGTGCTTTTCTCTTTTTCACCAGCTTACATAACAAAAAAATGAAATCAGGTTTGTCTCTGGAGTTTTGTCAAGCTGCACGTTACGCCCACAAACTTACTTGTATTTCATTGGGAATTGCTTAGCAAAGTAGCACACAGTAGTAAAGAGAATCATGCATCATTATTAATTATTATCGCGTTTCAATTTTTTGTAAATAAAAATGCAACAAACCTTTATATTCAGTCTCCCTGAATCAATGCTTTGTGGTGCCACCTTTTTGTAAACTTACAGCTAAATGACTTTCAGGGTTTGTCTCTAACTGTTGTGAAACATTTAGAGACAAAATTTTCCGCCCTTTTTTCCTGAAAAAAAAAAAAAAAAAAAAAAAAAAAGCTCATTCAGGTTGGATAGAGTCTGAACCCCACTCCAAATCCTGCCACTGATTCTTTTGATTGGGCTATTCTAATATTTGAATATACTTTAACTTGAACCATCTCAGTACAGCTCCTACAGTATGTTCATGTCTTTTGCATCTATTTATTTAACAGGTTGCCCTCCACCACTGCTTTGAAATCCTGGAGAGAATGATGTGGTGAAAAATGTCCAAAATGTCTTTGTTTGAGAGCTGCAGCAATATTTTTAGTTTCAGCTAATGCTACTACAACAAATGCATCATTAATGTAAAGGCTTACTAAGCATCTTTAGGATGCTGTATATATATCTAAAAAAAAGTTCTTCATACAGGCTGCAAACATCACAAAAGAAAGTCTACGCAAAGGTTTGGACATTTTTTGTAACTACAACTTTACTAATTTTAATGATGATTTTCATAAATTTCAACTGAGCATTGTGACATTAAAACTCAGCAAAATTGTCTCAATTTGTTTGATAGCAGCATATAGCTCACCTCATAACTATATGAGTTTATTTTTATACAGTGTTAAATGTGATGTATTGTAAACTTTGACATATTTGTAAACTTTTTGCTGCATGTAAAAATCCACATAAGGTGGTTGCAACTTTGCAGCGCTAACGCAAACTCAGCTTCTTGGTTAAAAGCTGCTGAGACAGTGTGTGTGTGCGCAGTGTGTGCAGCGTGTGTATGTGTGTAGATTATTTTCCCAGCTTCTATACTGACACCCACCTTATTAAGCCTCAGATAAGAATTTAGCTCAGATATGAATACCTGAGGGTATATCTGGCAGTCCTCTTATTGGCCAATGCTGGTGTTGACTGCACAAGGTGACAGCGATGTCAGGGTAAAAATATTGTACTTGCAAATGCCGACAATGGTTTGACAGCATTGACAGTGGCTGAATAAAGCATTGCTTCCTGCACCATGGCAGCGTTAGGCTAAACAGGACGTTGAATTTTTTTTTTACTATTTCTGTTTGCTCCTAGAAGGAAAAAAAAAAAAAAAAACACAAATAAATGTGCAGACAGTTTTTGCAGATACATTCTTAAAGATCCCAGATTTTTTCTGTAAATAAATTAGCTATACCTTGAAATTCATCACTCGTGTTATTTCGTCCTTCATAGATTAAAAAGAGCTTGATGGATGATTAATTTGAGTTTTGAATCTCCCTGCTTACATGAACACACTTTATGTTTGGCTGCAGTTGCAAAGAAGTGAGAAACCGAGGACAGGACTCTTTGTAAACACAATTACTGAAATTTATTATTAAACAGATCACATCCTGTACGCCTGGCTGAATACTGTTTTTTTTTTTTTTACTGTCTCTGTCTGTGGATGATATTCTACAGTCTGTTATTATGGTTAATTGAAACAGTGTGAGCACAAATCCTTAACTGCTGGGTAATTTAAATCAAAATTATCAGTCAATCCCAAGGTATATATTAACTCATCATAAGAGAACTTATCATGTCCCTGGAAAAGCTTTTTGCACTCTAAAGAATGGAAAAAAAAAATCTTGAAAGAAAGTTCCTTTTGCGAAATATACTTAACCAAAGGACAATAACAGTTAATTAAAATCGGTTTAAATAATTTGTTTCATAACAATGTGGTGCTGGCAGCAGCAACAGTTTAATCAGTCATGTTTTAATGTCATCTTAACCCTTTCATGCATAGCGGTCACTACAGTGGACAGCTGGCTAAAAGCCATTTTCTTGTGCTTCTTGTGGATTTTTATGATATAAATGCACACAGACCGCTGAAGTGGACACTAATGCATCATAAAACACACCACCAACTACTGGCCATCAGCTGCAAATGCAAGAAATTATTTTTGTTAACTTCGTATTTGAAGAAAATTACAATTGATCACCTAAATAAATAAAATAAAATAAAATAAATTTTTTGCAACATTTTTTTCCTACCTTTTTTACGCCTTAAGAAAATATATAAAAAAAATCCTGACACAAAGGATCATAATTCATGTATGAAAGGGTTAAAGGCTCCTGGAGGCCAAAATCACAATTTTTCCCGCCTTTTGTCTCTCTCTTTCTCTGTCTCTCTTTCTCTCTCTCTCTCTCTTATAATTTTTAATGA
>NW_015112796.1:61930-81030 GCF_001443285.1 Poecilia latipinna | reverse complement strand
ATATATATATATAAAACAATGCGATCAAAAGGTGTTCAGGACATCTGAGAAATTGACAACAGAATAAAGCTCACAGCAATGCCAGGAGACCTTCAGCAAATTGAACAGAGCCGACCAAATTGACAGATGGAAACATGACAACAACAGAGCAAATCAAAAACAATGAAATACATCAGAGGATAAAATGAAATTAAGCTCAGAGGAAATGCCCTGCCCAGGCTGGACCCCACCCCTAAGGACTGACCTTGATCAAACACATGCTTATTGGACCCCCATCTGTCTGCAGACGAAGCTCACCTCAAAGGAAAACAGAACGGGAGCCTGTGCATTCACGAGGCCAAGAGATGAAAGTCAGTCACTGCTTTTTCTGCTGTGCTTGTGATTTGTCACCAGAGGGCTCACTATAAATATACATTTGAAAAGTTGTGCTGTGATCTTTGGTTGTTGAAGCCAAAATAATATGAAAAAAAAAAAAAAAAAAAGTTTTGGTTCGAATCCCAGAGGGATTCAAGGTGGTTACATGTAAATCAGAATAAACTCTTCATATAAAAAAATACAGAGAACATCATCTGCTCACGGTTTGGGGAACCGATCCTGTTGGACGGGACCAGCCAAATCTGCGTTAATGTACCAACTATTTCTAAATGTGTTGCTAAAACCTTCATCACATTGGCATTAAACTACAAAAAAAGCTGGCAGAGTCTTAAACATTTTAACAAGTTTATCTCCCCTTATGGAAGAAAATGCAGTTGTGAAGGATGGCCATCATAATCCATTCCTCCAGCATCTCCCCAACCTTTAATATGATGATGTTTTCACATTTAAGACTTTGAATTTGATGCTCCCACATGTTTCATAGCTGTATTTGCTCTTTAAGAGATTCTCTCTCTTCCCCTCCCGCCCCCCCCACAAGATGCAACTAATCTAGAAATAAAGTAGGTAGTTTGTTTACCTGTTGGGAAATGACAGAAACAATAAAGGTTGTAATATCTACAGAGACTGTTTCCATCAGTGCTTCTATGAAGGCTGCTCAAAACATCAATATTGGCTTCATGGTGACAGAACAGATTTATTTCATACCCTGGAATGATGATGGGGGAAACTTTGTCAGCACTGCAACTTTAAACTGCTGAATAATAGTAAACAGAGATTATTGAAAAAACATTGTCTTAACCCACGATCCCTTTAAAGACAATCCGTGTCAAACTGTTTCAAAAATATAAAGGATGGATAGATTATTGTTATTTCTTGTTTTCTAAATCAGCAGGATTGCATTTTCTAAAAACCAAGGAAAACCTACCCACCCTTGTCCCTCTATTACGTTTTCAACCGTATTTTTTGTCCGGAGCGTGAAAAATTAAATGCAGCTGATGCATTTTTATTTTTACTTCTCATGATAAATATAAATTTGACAAGGAAGACAAAAACAGCAGAACCAGAACTACTGGACTGTAGACCTGAGGATAAATTGAGAGAGTAATGACCAATATGGATTTGTTAACCTATGACTGTCACTGTCAACATAATTTAGTTAATGATGCAAAATCTCAGCTGGGATTTAAAAAAAACAAAAACAAATATATGTCACATTCTGTTAGTTGTAAGATATTAACAAAAAATAATCTGGTCTTTATCAAGTTTTGACATTATCTAACTCTAATCTCAAGTTTACAAAACACAGATAAGCCACTGTTTATTAAACAAACAATTAGTCAAAATGCAAAGTTTCAGAGATGCTAAGTGAACAATTGATGCACAAAATGTACAGTTGACACCAGGTATTTGCTCATACTGAATAAAAAGACCATTTCTTTTCCTCCCACTGTCTGAAGTTAAATCAGACCAGCCTTCTCTCTTTTATTATTATTTCTATTTTCAAAATCCCACAATAACAAGCAACGGAATATCAGAGATGTATTTATTAATATCTTTAAAATCAGATCTGCTGCAGATACGCACCAGTCACCCCCAAACCTGGAAGGACAAGCCTGGGTGACATTTGTCTCTGTTTGTGCAGAAACAGATTGAATACTGTGGCAGGCACACATATGAAATGCCAGGTTTTAAGCACATTGAATAATAATAATAATAAAAAAAACATGAGAAAAATAAATACATCCTTTATGGGGTATTGAGGACATGAACATATGCTGACTTGCAACTAACAGATGGGAATAACTGGATTTTGTGAATGACAACTAATACATTAAATATATTGATCTATATTTGTTATGCTTACATACTGAAACATGCCTATTTCAGGCATTTATACTTCATTCTATTACAGTATATAACTGTATGAATATTTTTTTCTCAGTTTTTAGCCCTCTATGTTAGTTTGAAGGATGCAATTCAGGAGAAAGACAGGATACACAGAGCATCTCTAAAGAAGTGTGCTGCAAGAGGAATGGAGGAGGCCGAAGAGGAGGAAGGAGAGTGGACTCTATTGATCTGAATGCATGAACATATATGGTTGAGCCTTACACAATTGTTCCTTCAGAAACGAAAATAGATAAGACTTAGAAGTTGCACACACTAAAAAGCGCAATCACGGTGTCGTCGTTCGGCATGATTCTTTGCTCCACAGCCAAAAAACATTGCCACCACAAAAAAAAAAAAAAAAAAAGTATTTCACTGCAATATTTTATTTTAGCTTTGAGTACAGCACACATTCACTGGGGCATTGCTTCGATAAGCTTCTGCAACATCACAAGATTTATTCCCAACCAGTGATGGATTCGTTTTTCACCAAGCTCTCTTATTGATGATGGGAGAGTCCCACTGGGAAAAGGCCCAGACTTGGTGGTGGCCAATCCATGTGTGAAAATGATGTCTAAATATCTGTGAACCACTCCTTCACAGATTGAGCCTGGTGATGCTGCCATTGTCCTCTTTCTCCCAGATAACATGAGAGTATTCTCATGTTATCTGGGAGAGAATAATCCACTGATGGGATAATTTGGTCTTTTTTTTTTTGTCAAAAATTATGGCTCCCCATTTTCCTTCTATTTTAATAATAATGTGTTGGACAGTTTTTATCACATGTTTAGTAGTTTCTGTAATCCCCTTAGATATTTTCTAAGTTTGATGCCAAATATTTCATCCTTTTCCACAACCACTGGATGTGTCTTTTGAGATGGTTGTTTAAGAAATGAGAAGCTACTCATTGCATCACTTGTTGCGAGCTGGAAGACAGCAGCAACTATCCAACAGCAGGCTTGTACTAGTTTTATTTGTTAAATCCAGGTTTAAACATGTTTTTGTTCAGACAGTGCATTATCTCAAGCAGAAGTAATAAAATTGAAAAAATAAATGTCATCACATGTTTGCATGTACTCATCATTTATACAAAATTTTAAGCTTTTAATATTTATTTGACTCATTCTTTTCCAAGGATTCTACTGCATACAACTTTAATAGTTTTCACATACAAGAATTGGGTCTGAATTCGTTATAGTATATCTCAAAGTTTCTTTTCTTTTTTATTTTGCCACAACAAAATCTGATTTTCATCTCTATCACCATGTATAAAGACAGGGACAACTAAATTGAGAGAGGCTTTACAACACCCTGACGACTTTCTCTCAAAAACAAAAGTTTGACTCATCCGTGAAACGATTAAAAAACAAACAAGAAATCACTTACAAATTAAAGCAGCTGTTTGTAAAGATATTGGGGGGACTTTTCAAAAAACAAAAGGAAACAGATGCTGGCCGTATTTCCGAAGCCGGAGAGCAGTTTCCTTATAAGAAGGAGAACTGACAACACATCATTGTGTGACAGAACTTGCGCCAATGTGTGGAAAGACACCAGCAGTTTATGGTTAAGCGGAAGCGGTGACGCCAAGGCGCCAAACAAATGAAAAACACTGGCAAACAAAAAAAACAAAACAATAAAAAAAAAAAAAAAAAGGGAGGGAGCTCTGGAAGACAAAGAGAAGCAAGATGTAGGAGAGAGGAGCTGAGCAAGACGAGGAAGAATAGCGCCGGCGTCTTTGTCTGTGATTACTGGACAGAAAGATTCTGGTGTCTCTGAGAATGCTCGTGACTGATGAGATGATCATCACAGTGAGCAGTTTGCTAGTTTGCTTCAAAACAACTCATGCTGAGTCACTTACAGTTAGTACATGTTCTGCTTCTTTACTGTGTTTGATTTTCTGATGCTCTTTTTCTGAGGCATCATGGTCTCGCTGGTTTTTAAGCTGCTCATGCACATAAAAGCTTTTTTTTTTTTTTCCCAGGAGATGCCTTTGAACACGCACTCACATTCTCTGCCTCATTAACGTGAACCAAAGGTGGCCAAAAAAGTTCACCTGCAGAGCAAGCGCATGCAGAAATTTAATTGAATCTTCTGTGGATGACCCTTGTTAAGAGATAAAAATGACTGAACCTTTGTCTTCTTGAAAAGATTTAGCTAAAACATGTCAGGTGTAAAACTATCATAAACAGATACTTGAATAAATAATTAAATATTTGCATTAGTGATTAATTAATAAATACGCAATTAAGTGTTTGTGACAGTATCAATATTATTTGTTTTAAAAGGGCTTAGATCCCATATATCCTAACATCTGATTGGTTAGCCTGCACAACTAGTATTATATACGTTCAGCCACTTAATGTGACATAATTATCACATATACAGATGTATATATATATATATATATATATATATATATATATATATATATATATATATATATATACTTACTCACTTAACTTAATTATCTCATATGACTAGTTAATGTGTCTTGAATCGTACAATTCCTACAATTCCTGTTACTCTACAGAAATGCTGCGAACAGGAAATATTTGGTATGTGGCAACTAATCAAGTACATTAAAGAAATGTAATATCATAAACCATCTACACTAGCTGGTTATCAGAATCACATAAGTTTCACAAGTTTCTCATAAAATCTGTTTCATCTCAATAAATCAACTAATCAACCTTTTGGACGATGTGAGAGCTGTGTTGTGGAATCCAGCCAATGGAGAGCAGTGGTGCTGAGATTAGCCAATCATTACAGTTCATTCTCTGTGACGCCAAAGAGTCTCACTTTTATCCTCAAGTTACCCTGGGATACGCAACACATATTCACAGAGTTTAAACGTAACAAACTTTGAGCATTGAACCTTTCTATGACCAATTATGGACTATTCACATTCAAATTAAATACAATTTTGACCTTTTGCTTTGCGTTTCATAAAACATTCCAATGTAGCTGCAGCTGACTTTATATGAGCAAACCTCCACAACAGCCAAAGCATGGCTATTTTCCCAGACTGCACGGTCCTTTTCCCTAAAAGAGAAATTTCAGCCGGTCAGCTTAAAGTCTTTGAAAATTTAAATGAATGAAATTACTGAATATGCATGAGGGATATTTTTTTTTTCACCCATGTTCTTTGAAAACAGAAACACCTTCAGCCTGGTGTTCCGTCACCCTCGCTCACACCCTCTCTGATCCGCTACCATCACATCACCTATGATGTAACGCCGCGCTCAGACGCTCGGTCACACCTGCAGCAGAGGATCCTGGAGGCTCATTAGGACAGACCGAGTGATTGGCAGCTTTTTTCAGGGTTCTTAGCGCCACAGAGTGCAAAAGATGTCAGCGTGCCATGTTAGTAGGTGCAGTGACGCACTCAGCGGTTGGTAAGGTAGCGGTGGACCGAAGCCCAGGAAAAATGACACGTGGATCCAAAACGGACAGACAGACACGCAGACGGACAGATAGACGGGGCTGGCAGATGTGAAAGAGTGGGCGCCGGCCCGGGGAAGCCGCGTTTTGTTTTTGTGTGGGGAATGCACAAACACGACGTAGTAATAATCACACCGACAGAGGAGACTTGCGCCCACACGGCACTGCGAACCTGCTGTGTGGGAGACTGGCACAACGCTGACTTACTGTTGGGCCGCGGTGGCATTTAGACAAAGTTTACCACAGCGGGCAGGCGTGCAAACACAAATTATCACACCGCATTTAATCACAGCAGGTTCTGTGGGTGTGTGTAAAGGGAACGCCAAGTGAGGTTTTGGCCCTGGACAGGCAGTGGGCACCAGAACCTTTAGTCCAGAAGCAGGAGGTGTGAGGGAACAATAACACAGAAGGGTGTGGTGTGATGGATCCCCTATAATTACTCATCTGTTTATTATTCCTGTGGCTCTGTTGGCACAGAAAGAACTGCAGACTGTGTCAGCTCTGTGTGTGAGTGTGTGCGTACGCAGCCGTGCACAGGCTCCACACACTCAGAGTGACTCCATCCACCACCACTCACTCATCTGCTGGCCCTCCTGTGAGTTTCTATGAATGGCTGCACTTCTGTTGTCTGCATCCTCAAGGCTCGAGTCTGAGCAGCCCGTCCTCATTGTTCACCATCAATGAGAGATAAAAAAAAGAGGTGGAATTATTTCCCAAGGTCATCTCTGACCTACTCCACTGCATCTCTTGCGACTTCACTCTAATCAGTGATGTAAATGGTTCTCTTTTTAGTTTTTCTTGTATTCATTCCATGAAAGACAATTAAAAAAAAACAAAACAAACAAAAAAAACAAAACACGCTCTTTAGAAACCTTTCTACAAACGTAGAATTGTCTGCAGAGATTTATGCAGACAGGAGTCCCAGGCTAAAAAATAATGAATAATTACTCCAAGCATTTTGTAATAGTGTAGAGAAGTTTAAGCAACTTTAATCACTATTTCAGAAGACAAGCTACATTCATGATAAAGCTACAGAGTTTATTGAATTCTTTTTGTGGGTTATAAAAGTAGAAACACGAAAAATCTTTTAGTACAGCAGGAGGTTGGAGCTCATTTTTGAACACAGACTTTATTAAGGAAGATTATAAGATTAGCTTCCAAAGCCTAATGTTTCTCTAAAGCAGTTGTGTTAGCTTGATAGCAGTACTACTAATGACAAAACAAAACCTTGTTTGACTCAGAAACCTTCAGGACGTGTCTGCAGCCTAAGAAATTGTGCTGCATTTTTCTAGACTCATGATATCTTGCCACATATTTCACTGTTTTTGTTTTTAAGAGACCAGCTAAACTATTTTAGTAAATTTCTGCAACAGGTCATGTGAACATCTGACTCAAAAGAAGAACTGGGGTTAAATAAGCTAAGACAGGATTACATTAAGCATTGCCCCTGGTCAGTTCAGAACCTAAATACTTTTGGATAAATATAGGTAAAGAACATTTTATTTTTCAATTTTGAATTACCCTTTAGTTCATGTAGGCCTTTCACATAAAATATTTTCATACCAACACCTGTCTTTCATCTATGAAGCCCCAATAACCTAAACTCATCAGGAATAAATAGAAAATAAGGAATACATTTTCTAAACATTCATAAGCTGTTAGATTTGATACTGAGAATGCAATGCTATTTTACTTCGAAGGTTTTCACATTTTTGTTACTTTTAGGCTGTGACAAATAAAAAAGAAAATAAATAAATAAAATAAAACCACTTTGCAGTTCAATGTAAACTGTGTCATATTTTAGGAATGTAAAAAGGTTTAACAATGCAGCACAATTTTTTTGTATTACTAACATATTATAATTTCTCATATTAGGATCTTACAGTCGGTGCAAACTTGATAAGTAGAGGGTACATTTTACATTTGCTTATTTTTAATCAAATAACCTAACTTATTCAATACACATGAGTGAGTATGGCAAAGGCTCCAACAAATATCATCTCAACAGCAAACATATAGAAGATCGTTTTTCTGCTCAGAACATACCAAAATTGATTTCTTTTTCTTTTCTCTTAATGCAAAACGTCTTTTGGTGAAGACTGAGCACTGCAGCGCTTCTTGAAAACATCAGCCCAACAATTAAATATGGTGGTGGCAGCATTATACTTTGGGAATTCTTTTTCTCACCAGGGACAGAAAAATATAAACAACAAATTGAGCAAAAAAACAAACAAAAAAACTAAAAACAACTTGCTTTGGGGCTGAGGCACGCCTTCCAGCTGTATAGTAAACCTGAACATAACCAGAACTTGAAAGCTGCTGTGCACACAAGCTCTTCGTCTTATCTGACAAACGAAGCTAATTTGCATAGGAAAAAAAAGCAAACAATTTAGTTTGCTAATGCAGAACGCTTTGCATAGACATAAACTACAGTGAAATAATTGTTCTACAAAATATTGGTTCAGGGAGGTTGAATCAGAACTCACTTATTTTACATAGAAATGTCAGCCAGTCTTGTCTAGCAAAAGTAATCTCAGTTATTATGGCCTGTTTCTCAGCTTTTATCACACCGTTTCAAATACTGGTAATCTAATTCAAAACGAGGAGAAAAAAAAAATGGCAAGTACTGACTCCGGAAAGCAAAAAGACGACAAAACACAACAGATGCCTTAATGTGGACGCCACTTCAAGTCTGTTCAGCTGTGACTCTCAAGCTGTCACTGCTTGTGATTGAAAACCAACAGTGACATGCCATCGCTTGCATCTATGTCACCGTGACAACTTTTTTTTTCTTTGCTAAAATTACTTTCTGAAATCAAAAATAAACCCCTGGTTACTCCATTCTAAATCAAACCAATTCAAATCAAATTGTATTTATATAGCACATTGCAGCAACAAGGGATTTCAAAGTGCTTCACACCATAAAAACACAAAGTCATAATACACACAGGCAACAATTGAAACATTACATTTAGTCAAGTGCCATCGTTAATTTAGTCCTTGATTATGTTTCAAAATCATTTCTAAACGAGTGGGTTTTTAGTCTAGATTTAAAGGCACTCAGTGTTTTAGCTGTTTTTCAGTTTTCTGGAAGTTTGTTCCATATTTGTGGTGCATAGAAGCTGAATGCTGCTTCTTCATGTTTGGTTCTGGTTCTGGGGATGCAGAGCAGAACAAAACCAGAAGACCTGAGAGGTCTGGAAGGTTGATACAACAACAGCAGGTCTTTAATGTATTGTGGTGCTAAGTCGTTCAGTGATTTATTAACTAACAACAGTATTTTAGTCTATTCTCTGAGCTAAGGGAGCCAGTGTAAGAACTTTAGAAGTGGGGTGATGTGCTCTGTCTTCCTGGTTTAAATGAGAACGCGAGCACTATTAAGTGTGCAAACTTTTTTTGCCAATTATATGGATGGTGAAATAACTCCAGACTGAATAATACAAAATAAATCTGTAAAAACAGGTAGCCCCTTGCAAAAGCATCTTTACCCTCTGAACTATTTTCAGATTTTGACATGTTGACATGGTGGGAAAATCAAATTAAAGTTTTTTTTTTTCCACATAAATAATATCTAAACTGTGTTGTGCATTTATATTTACCTGTTATGTTGTAGAACTGGATTTGACTCTAATTACAGCTGAAAATCAGGAACCATATTTAAATATGTTTTTGTCTAATCATGCTTTTGCACTTTTAGAGACTGAAGTTTTCAGCCTTTCTTCTTTTCAGAACTGATCAAGTTTGGTTGATGGCGAACCTCTGGAAAGAGATTTTTTAAAAAGTTTTTAAAAAGATTCTCAACTTAATAATGCTGGACTTTGACTTAACCATTCTAAAATAAGAATATACTTATTCTAAACTATATGGCTCTGGCTGTATACTTAACAAGTATTCAAGTTGCTGTTGACGGTGTGTCCTATGACTTTGTATTTTTGTGTTTTTATGATGTAAAGCACTTTGAAATGCCTTGTTGCTGAATGGTGATGTACAAATATAAAACTAATTTTGCATGTTGGCTGAAATAAATTTGAATAAGTCTCATCTGACTGGAACTCCTTTTTACACATCTCCTACATGGCTTGTGGCAAACTGCAACAAGACTTCTTGTTTTTGTTGGATACTGGCTTTTTCTTCTTTTTTTTGCCTCTTTTTCATAAAGAATTAATTTATAAAAAAAAAAAATAACCTGACTAATTTTCCACCTGATCTGTGGTTCTCAGCAAGTCCTCTAGAATCACAAAAGTCCCCTTGGATGCTTCCCTGGTTAGTGCTCTCATTGTGGGGCTTTCAGCTATGTTGGATGACCACATGTTGCTTGGCGATGGGCTGTGCCATGTTCCGAGTGTTAGGCCACTGTTTGTTCAAGCCCGTTGTGAGTTATTCGTAGAACAGCTGCATTTATACTGAGAGTATTTTACACATATGCTAATTATGTTTACCAACTGTGATGTGAAGAGATATTTGGTTGCACTGTATGTTATTAGGTGGATCAGAGTTTTACTCTATACACTATTTTTTTATCGATCAGTATAATAAAATAATTAAAAAAAAATCCCAATAAAATTGAGTGAGTTATGTGGCGATAATGTGACACAATATGGAAAAACTTGAATGGGAATGAGCATTTCTATTTCATATATGTCAGAATTTGACTGACACTTGGCATTAGACACTGACACCTTCCAAGTGTCCATTCCTTCCTTGTTAAGATAGGTGCCATTCCAGAGCTCCATCATCAGTAATTATGTCAGCACTATAATTAAACCACAAACAGGATGACAGCGCATGCCGCAGTTAAGCACAACAAAATTCTCTTCAATTGCGGTTGTTTGGTGTGACTCGCTATCTTGTGGCTTAATCATAACTCGGGGGCATCCTCCTTCCCTCGGACAGAACCATCTATAGGAGTGTTTTTTCTTCTTCTTTGTATCACTCTGTCTGGGCGCAGCGCGCCGGAAGCAGACCATAACAGTCTCTGTGAACGCAAGCCAGGAAACAAGCCTCTGCTACCCATCCTCCGCTCCTCCACAAAGCCCAGTCATCATTACCGGGCACCGTGCCTTATTGGCTTGCTCCCGCCTCCCTCATCTTCTTCTTACACAAACACACACACAAACACACACATGCTCCCACCCTTCCTTCTCTCTGCCATCACCAATGTGCGTCGAGAAAATCTCCTCCTCCCAGTCCTGAGCGCACGTCTCCAACCAGCCTTTTACGCGCGTAGAAGCTCTTCTCGAGAATCCCCTCGCGGTCGGCCCCTCCCCTTTCCGTTTTCTCGCCGCCCTCATTCATTCATGACCCCCGAGCAGTGACGTAGGAGATTCCACGGTGCCCACTGCCGTAGGCAACTACGGCATGCTGGAGTATATATGGGACAGTGGTGGCCATCAGCCGGCACACTCTCAGTCGCTCCGACTCGGGAACCAGAGCATCAGCGGAGATAGCAAGGCTTTACTTCGCCCTCTCAGGCTAACTCGCTTTGGGCTTTGGTTCAGGATGGACAACTCTTCTATTTCTCGGAGCCGACGAAGCTCCATCATGCGCAACTGCAGAAGTAAGTTCCTTTACCGTCTTTGGCTGGGGACATTTGGATTGTACTTGGAGTTGAAACGTGTTTGCTCTATGATAAAAATTGTGCATGAATGCATTAAGTTTTATATGAAAATATATGTGATTTCTGTGATGTATATTATAAGCAGAGAAAATGGATGGATGATGAACGTTTTACTATTCAGAACCACAGATGAATTTCCCATTAATAATTTCCGTCTCATTTATAATTGCACGTTTTTCGTATTGGTAGAAGTAGAAACGAATTTTACTAAAGTCTCAGAATTCAATGTTGTGTTTTGACTGAGCGGTTTTGTGGCCATGTGGTGCGTAATGGTCAGAGCGAGTGCGTAAGTGTCATAGGCATAACTCCGAGGTGTGTATTCTTTTGGAAACTGTAACTTTTAGCTGAAGTTTCCGTGTGTTCAAGCTCTTTATTGAAACTGGAGAATTAAACACATATTTCAAATGAGTGCAGTTGCTTTAACGTCAGAACCGTCCATGCTTTTTGCACTGGATACAAGAGGATGAATTCAGCACCACGGACTGCTCTCACCTCTTTCTCTTCTCTGTCTCTCCTCCAGACGGTCTCTCCCTCTGGCTGGTGGTCTGGCTGATCCTCGGCAAGCCAAATCCGGCGTCGGCGTGTCCGCACCACTGCGTGTGTTACCCGACGCCCATGACTGTGAGCTGCCAGGCGCAGAACTTCACCGCCGTCCCCGTGGGAGTGCCGTACGAGTCCCAGCGCGTGTTCCTCCAGAACAACCGGATTACGGAGCTCAGAGTTGGCTCTTTTGGCTTCGGAACTCAGGTAGGAGGGGGAAAAAAAAAGTTTCAAAACGTGTTTTAATTGTATTTTATTTTCCCAGCATTTAAATCTAAAGAAAAAAATAGCTCAAGATTTTTATACGTCTTCTTGTAGGTTCTGTGGCTGTTCTCCAACAACATCACTTGGATTGAGGCAGGTGCTTTCAGTGAGCTGAGGGACTTGGAGGAGTTGGATCTGGGAGACAACCCCGGACTTCACAGGCTTGAGGGTGGAGCTTTCCGCGGCCTTGAGAAGCTCCAGAGCCTCCACATGCACCGCTGCCGGCTCACTGCCCTGCCCCATGACATCTTCCACAAGCTTTACAGCCTACAGTTCCTCTACCTGCAGGTAGGGGCGCTAGAGACACATTGCTGCTCTCACACTTCTGATTCACATACACATGCAGCTGCCCACACTGTGCACGTGCTACCCACATTCCAGATCAGATACGGTGAGTTCTTTTTTTTTTTGCTTATCTTCTTTTCTTGGTTTTCAGGAAAACAACCTTCACTTCCTGCAAGATGACATCTTTTCTGACCTCATCAACCTGAGCCAGCTGTTTCTCCATGGCAACCGGATCCGAACCCTCTCAGAGAACGTGTTCCGTGGCCTGGTCAACCTCGACCGGCTTCTCCTCCATGACAACCGAATCCGTCAGGTGAACCGCCGCGCCTTCCGCGATCTGGGCCGCTTGACGATGCTTTTCCTCTTCAACAACTCCCTGGCCGAGCTGCCAAGCCAGACCCTGAGGGACACCCAGGGCATCGAGTTCCTCCGCCTCAATGCCAACCCCTGGTCCTGCGGCTGTGAGGCCCGTGCCCTGTGGGAGTGGTTCCGTGAGGCCCGCGTCTCATCATCCGAGGTGATCTGTGCCTCTCCTTCCATCCGCCGTGGCCAGGATCTTCGCTTCCTCAGAGAGATGGACTTCGCCCTCTGCCCCCTGCCTGACCCTGGCTCCATTGCTGGCTCCACCACCACCACCTTCAGCACCAAGACCCGCTGGTGGTTCCACAAAAACAAGCCCCAGTCCTCCACAAAAGGCATCTTTGAGAAGTCGTCAGAGACTGTCAAGGCTGGCTTGTATGGAAAAGGTCCTTCTACAACCACTTCGGTGGTCAAGTATGAATTGGCGGATGAAGAGCTGGCTCTGCCCAAACTTGACCCTGAAGAGTACTGGGCAAACTACGGCAATGAAGAACCAGGTGTCTCAGTGCGGTGCTTTGAGCTCGAATGTCCACCTGAGTTTGATTTGCCTCCATCTTCCTCTCCTCCCAGATCATCCTCACCCTCTTTACTCTCTCTACTAGCCCTCTCTGTGTTCACCATCTGCCTCCACCTACTATTTGGCTGAATTGAACTCTTAGTGCCACACCCCTTCCCTTCCAGCCTGTTTTAGAGGCTGAAGGAACCCTGTTAGACTCTTTATACCCCCTTTGCCCACTCTGCTGTCAGGTATTCCTCAAGGAACAGCATGGGAGATTGGGGGAATGGCTAGATTCTTAATCTACCACCTATAGGGCTTAACACTTATTCAGGGCTGCTAAGAGTTCTTCATCTACAATCATCTACAATGATCAACAGGTATGGCTTTCTGTGCCTTACCTGCATTGCGACTCCCTGTGAGCAGGGCTACGAGGGCTGAGTCCATCACCAGTAAGAAGGCAATTTGATAGCAGTTGTGTACGATGTTGTCAATTCTGTCATCTCAACTTTAGTCAATACTACTAGTGCTATTACTGCATCCAGCTACCTGGCTGCTATGAATACTACGATTACTGTTAGAAACAGTGTACAGTAATTACACTACTGTAACCACTTAAAGTGTCATGTAAATAGGTTTGTGTTGTGCGAGTGTTCAGGCTGACTTTGTGGTCCAGCACAATCACTTTTCATTTGGATCCAGGAAAACTGTGAAGGCTTGTGCCTCTACTTGACAGAGCACCATGCACAGTGAAGCAGGGAAGAGATAGGAGCACAAAAATACTGTGAAGACAAAGACGACAGAGGGGAATCCAAGATGACAGGGACAGCAGACGGGAGGGAGGGAGAGTGTTTGAGCAGCAATAAGAGTGGGAGAAGAAGGTCAGTGCTGGCAGTAGAAGCAGCAACCTGCAGGAGATAAGTAATAAATCTGGTTCACCTGTAGTCCTCCATTCGCCACCCTCTGTAAATATGGTGTTGTTTAGCGACAACCACATGGAGAGAATGCTTTCTTTCGGAAAGCTGGAGATTTTTGATTTTGGATGTCTTTCTGTGACATATTGATATAATGTGTGATGATTGTTAACTTGAATGCCAATGAATGATCTTGATATAAAAGATATACTGAATATTTCCTGCATCATGCCTCTCTTTGATGAATATCTTCTAAGTGGAGGGGTTTTTCTTTTTGTGGGCCGTTGGTGACTTTGAAGCAATATGAATGTGGGAGAGAATATGGTAAATCAAAAATATAAGATACAAACAAAAGTAGCAGATTGCTGTTGGGTGACAAAACCGTGACTAAAGAGCTTGTGGACCTAAAGAACTGAGCACACAGTCACATGGGCAGCGCTGGCTATGACAGGCATCTGTGAGTTGCATCAAAGGCAATGAATGGATTCACAAGTTGGCAACTCTGCAAAGGCAAATACGTCACTAGATTTAGCACTTCACTGACTCACCAAGGGGTTGCGCCAAACGGACAGACGAGGTGTAAATTGGATGCTTTTTGTGAGCAAACTAAGAGAGCAACACAGGAATCCGGAGCCAGTAATTTAAGACTCCCTTGCAGCTGGCGGAGATTAGGCTTTCCAAAAAAGTCAAGTTCAGCAGGGGATTCTGAGGCTGCAAGACATTTTGATCAAGAAGCAGAAAGAGTTAAAGCTGAAGCAGGAAGTTTCCAAATATAGGCATCCACACTGAGGGAACAAAGGCGATGCTGATGTACAACGATGCCTTTATTTCCTCTCTCTGCTCACCTCATGTTACACTCTTTATTTCAAGCCATCTCGATCCCTCAAAGGTAGTGGAAGAGACTCTTCAGCGAAGGTTATCAGGGGAAGGCCAGGATGTAGTAGGAGTGAAAGAGTAGGTGGTGATGTTAGAAATCTTCACACATGCAGACAGATGCAATCAGAGAGCTGGTGCTCTTCACTCCTTTGATATTTCTCGCCACAATGAGGAAAGCCTGTGGGAAATATTCAGTGCTATCTTGCTGTTTAGTAAGTCTCCTAGAGGAGGTCAAACTGAGCCTGGGTGCTCTCTAGTGACCATTACGTCACTTTCAGATGACCAAAGTGCCAGTTATACCATTTCCCCCCAAAGTTTCCTTTGTTAGTTTGACAGTCTGCATGTTTTATGTTTTGTATCTGAAGAGAGAAATAGTCATTAATATATTAAACACTGACTTGTTATTTATTTTTACTGTAAAAGAAAAAGACATGTTCTTGAAAGAATAAATTCATACTTGTTTTAACAAAGTCTGTTCGTGTGGGAGTTTTATTCTATGTCTTGGCAAATATCCAGTCAAGCACCCAAAGCAAAAAGAGGACAGCACACACACACACACACACACACACACACACACACGCAAACTCACACACACCGACACACAGACACGCAGAGACTGCTGGCCTTGTGTTTGCAGGCAGCTGACCATCCCTTTCAGTTACACAACTATTAATAAAAGCAAAAGAAGTAACAGAAAGTGAGCAGGGCTGCAGTTCTCTGCTCAGTGAATCTAAACCAAACTCAAACAGCAGGAATCGTATCTTTCTCTTACAGATTAATGTAATTTTATTGACAAAATGATCTTGTCATTCTACGTGAGGCCATGCCATCATGAGTTACAAAAAAAAGTCACTCATTGTCAGTTTTTACAGTGCAACCTGAGCTTAAATACATTTACCTGACAAGCACTGTTTGGAAATGCAAGAATTTCACTTCAATTTATAGACTGCTTAGTTAAAACTTTTTCATTAAACTTTCATGAGCTGAAGTTGAATAACAAAAGTTTCTTCTATATTAACACATGGACAACAATTGTCCCATTTCCCAAACAACATCTGAAAGGTTCAGAGGCAACAGGAAAATTATATATTTTTTACTGAGTATTGTTGCTTTCAGGTATATTTCACAATAAACAATATTATTAGCAAAGAGGTTTAACATTGTAAAAACACATTTCTACTACTTTTTAAAACCACCTTTTGTAATTTGAATTGTATGCCATTAGAACTGTAAAAGCACATTTTGGAATAAAAATATCCACGCTGTCCTAACTGAATGTACAACTGTTCAAAGCTACAATTTGCATTTTGTGCAAAGCGGCGTGTTTCACTGAAACAACTCTGGCAAGAGCTGTTCTCCTGGCATCTGCAAAACCATGACATTTATTGCACAGATAACATCAGATTTCTGAAAGTGACTAATTGTTTTACAAACTTAGGTAGTAGCAGTCTGCATGCCTAGATGCTGGATATATGTGAATGATCTGAGCACCTGAAATGATTTACCTGGGTGAGGGAATATCTTTGGCAGTATCGTGAATAACATTGTTCAAAAACAATGGATAAAGCATTGAGTGCACTGTGCAATCCAGCATTTGCAAGGGCATAGCAGAACTGCAAACCAATACATGGCCATCCACTGAATCAGAAAGGCCAGGCATATGTTGAAATGGAAAAGTCAAAGTATGGATCTGAATCTAATCAAGAATTTATTTGTGGCGCAAGTTATAAATTGAAGCTCACAGACAATCTCCATTCTGTATATTTTGTGAAGAAAAATGGACGAAAACCTGAGTTTGTACATTTGTACCCCGAAAAAGGGGTATTCATTTATTGGGACGTGTTTTTGTCTTTAACTCGACAAAATTCTAAAAAGTTTACCGCAAACTAATACTTTTGCAATGCACTACATATTACATTGATACAGCAGGTCTTTTGTACTCTGACGCGTTGCACGTGTAAGCCAATGCGTTCACGACATGCAGTTGCTAAAATAAATTATCAGTTCATTTTCATTAAAAGTTACAATATGTTTGCGGCAGATTGCATCGCAAGCAAACAGACAAGCTTTTCATCCTGCAAACACACAGTTTGCTCTCCGTGGCATAAAGCTCACTCAGAAATGTCTTACTCCAGTTTGTCATGCCTATATAAGGACGAAACCAGCGCATCACTCGCCCCATCTTTTAGATTCCCATTGGTCTCTGAGCTTCTGTTTGGCAGGGGAAAAAAAAAAAAAAAATCCATGACGCACCTTTTTTGTAGAGTACATATAAACTGTGTGGGTTTGATTGGACGCCATCCATGTCACTCAGCAGTCAGAACGGACATTATCTCTAGGAATGTGAGCGAGGTGGAGGGAGCGGTTGCGAGCGAGTGTCTGTCGACGCCTCAGTTATGTTGAATAGATGAATATTAATGACTCCCAATTTAACTTGTCGAAGAGAAGGAGCGGTGCAGAGACAGGGTAGAAAAGCTCTGCGCTTGTTTGAGTGCGTCACTATTCTGTCACACTTCTCTCCACCTGCTGGGCCCTCGCTGCTCTCGCTTCCCTTCCTCTCTCCACACACATTCATGCGTTCTCACCTTCGCATGTGCGAGTGCAATTTGCAAGTTATTCATCTTATTTTGTGTTCAGGAGTTGAATTTATGCCACCCCACAGATATTTTACTTGAGTGCATCTGTGCTCCAGTTTTCACACGTTTCCTGTTTTGCTACAGCACCTTGACGTCATGCTCCGTGTTTTTCTTTAAACATTTGCACACTTATGCTTGAGTCCTTTTTAGGCTGCTTTATGTAATTGAAAAAAAAAAAAAAAAAAAAAAAAACAGAGTTTGAATTCATGGTCTTTTCTCTCAGTCTTTCATGTAGCCAGTTTGACATTGTCTGCAGGTTTGCTCTGGAGCTGCTGTCCAAACCAAGCTCAACTTCTTAGAATTTTTTTTTCTCTCTTTGACTTATTTACAATATTCTGCTGTAAAAATTCCCCTCAGGGTACTTCTGCCTTTCAGTTGTTCTTGTGTCATTTTCAGCAGCCAGTAAGAACTGAGGTCTGCTCCACGACGAAGCCGAGAGAATAAAATCTTTTGATGTGCTCCCAAGCAATAATTGTTTGTTTGTTGTGTGTGAGATGCAGGGAAGCTAAATAATAGCCAACTTTGAAATAATAACTAGCTTGCTTATGTAGAGCACATACAAAAAAAAAACACAAATAAAAGTGAATTTAGGGCAACGGCAACAGTCATTCTTTTCCTTTTTAAAAAAAATTAAGACGTCTGATTGTGTCTCATGTTATCTTACCAAACGCTGGACTCATACATAATCACTTCTGTCAAAGAATACAGAGAATGGCCACTGTGTAAATACGTAGATAATAAATATGTAGGTGTGCAAGAAAAGGACACCTAAAAGTCACTGATGTCAAACCAGGACTGGAAAACGGAGCTCACCGCTGACAGAGGGATGAAAATAAGGACTTGTGTGAAAGAGATAGCGACAGTAAGATAGCAACAGAGGAGGTGTGACGTTTGAGTCATGTTCTTGGATCTCTCTTCAGTGGAGAACATTTGGACGGCTTAAGTGTGCAAGCACAGAAAACACGTGCGAACATACACCCTCATTGGCAAGAGGTCTGCGTTGCTGCTGCGCCTTAAGAGAGGCCGACTGGGAGACAGACGTTTCTTCGTGCATCACACGAGCGGGAACCACGCACATATACACGCCCACTTGTACATCAACAGGCAAACTCACTAGGATTTTTTTTTCCAACCAGGTGGCCCTAAAATATCAGATATCTGCTGTGTTTTCCAAAACACAAGCATTCGGAGGTAGGTCAAGAGCTCTGCAATAATCAAATGTATAGGCACCTTTAATAAGTTGGAATATGGGATCTGAAGAGGCTCTTACTCAAAGTAAAAGCACCTTTTAAAGGTAACAACCTTTAAGCGGGTATTAAACATACTTTTAATTAAGCTGAGTTTTCTCTGCTAAATACGTTGTGTTATTGATGTGGTTTCTGTGTGTAACCCAGGTTAAAATAGCCTCTTCA